>NW_027258153.1:0-109534 GCF_045791955.1 Oncorhynchus clarkii lewisi | reverse complement strand
TGTTATGTCTTTTTCCCGATTTTCTCCGATTTTTTTCCCGATTTTTTTCCGATTTTTCCCGATTTTTTCCGATTTTTTTTCCGATTTTTACCGAATTTTTCCGAATTTTTTTTCCGATTTTCTCCGATTTTTTTCCCGATTTTCTCCGATTTTTTTCACGATTTTTTTCACGATTTTTCCCGATTTTTTCCCCGATTTTTTCCCGATTTTTTCCGATTTTTCCCGAATTTTTCCGAATTTTTTTTCCGATTTTCTCCGATTTTTTTCCCCGATTTTCTCCGATTTTTTTCCCGATTTTTTTCCGATTTTTCCCGATTTTTCCCGATTTTTTCCGATTTTTTTTCCGATTTTTTCCGATTTTTTTCCGATTTTTTTTCCGATTTTTTCCGATTTTTTTTCCGATTTTTTCCGATTTTCTCCGATTTTTTTCCCGATTTTTTCCCGATTTTTTTCCGATTTTTCCCGATTTTTTCCGATTTTTTTTCCGATTTTTCCCGAATTTTTCCGAATTTTTTTTCCGATTTTCTCCGATTTTTTTCCCGATTTTCTCCGATTTTTTTCCCGATTTTTTCCGATTTTTCCCGAATTTTTCCGAATTTTTTTTCCGATTTTCTCCGATTTTTTTCCCGATTTTCTCCGATTTTTTTCCCGATTTTTTTCCGATTTTTCCCGATTTTTCCCGATTTTTTCCGATTTTTTTTCCGATTTTTCCCGAATTTTTCCGAATTTTTTTCCCGATTTTTCCCGATTTTCTCCGATTTTTTTCCGATTTTTTTCCGATTTTTCCCGATTTTTCCCGATTTTTTCCGATTTTTTTCCGATTTTTCCCGAATTTTTCCGAATTTTTTTCCCGATTTTTCCCGATTTTCTCCGATTTTTTTCCCGATTTTTTTCCGATTTTTCCCGATTTTTCCCGATTTTTTCCGATTTTTCCCGATTTTTCCCGATTTTCTCCGATTTTTTTCCCGATTTTTTCCCGATTTTTTTTCCCGATTTTCTCCGATTTTTTTCCCGATTTTTTTCCGATTTTTCCCGATTTTTCCCGATTTTTTCCGATTTTTTTTCCGATTTTTCCCGAATTTTTCCGAATTTTTTTTCCGATTTTCTCCGATTTTTTTCACGATTGTTTTCCCGATTTTTCCCGATTTTCTCCGATTTTTTTCCCGATTTTTTCCCGATTTTTTCCGATTTTTTTTCCGATTTTTTCCGATTTTTTCCGAATTTTTTTTCCGATTTTCTCCGATTTTTTTCCCGATTTTTTTCCGATTTTTCCCGATTTTCTCCGATTTTTTTCCCGATTTTTTCCCGATTTTTTCCGATTTTTTTTCCGATTTTTTCCGATTTTTTTCCCGATTTTTCCCGATTTTTTCCGATTTTTTTTCCGATTTTTCCCGAATTTTCCCGAATTTTTTTCCCGATTTTTCCCGATTTTCTCCGATTTTTTTCCCGATTTTTTTCCGATTTTTCCCGATTTTTCCCGATTTTTTCCGATTTTTTTTCCGATTTTTCCCGAATTTTTCCGATTTTTTTTCCCGATTTTTCCCGATTTTCTCCGATTTTTTTCCCGATTTTTTTCAGATTTTTCCCGATTTTTCCCGATTTTTTCCGATTTTTCCCGATTTTTCCCGATTTTCTCCGATTTTTTTCCCGATTTTTTCCCGATTTTTTCCCGATTTTCTCCGATTTTTTTCCCGATTTTTTTCCGATTTTTCCCGAATTTTTCCGAATTTTTTTTCCGATTTTCTCCGATTTTTTTCACGATTTTTTTCCCGATTTTTCCCGATTTTCTCCGATTTTTTTCCCGATTTTTTCCCGATTTTTTCCGAATTTTTTTTCCGATTTTCTCCGATTTTTTCCCCGATTTTTTTCCGATTTTTTCCGATTTTTTTTCCGATTTTTTCCGATTTTTTTTCCGATTTTCTCCGATTTTTTTCCCGATTTTTTTCCGATTTTTCCCGATTTTTTCCGATTTTTTTTCCGATTTTTCCCGAATTTTCCGAATTTTTTTCCCGATTTTCTCCGATTTTTTTCCTGATTTTTTCCCGATTTTTTCCGATTTTTTTTCCGATTTTTTCCGATTTTTTCCGATTTTCTCCGATTTTTTTCCCGATTTTTTCCCGATTTTTTTCCGATTTTTTCCGATTTTCTCCGATTTTTTTCCCGATTTTTTCCCGATTTTTTTCCGATTTTTTTCCCGATTTTTTCCGATTTTTTTTCCGATTTTTTCCGATTTTTTCCGATTTTCTCCGATTTTTTTCCCGATTTTTTCCCGATTTTTCCCGATTTTTTCCGATTTTTTTTCCGATTTTTCCCGAATTTTTCCGAATTTTTTTTCCGATTTTCTCCGATTTTTTTCACGATTTTTTTCCCGATTTTTCCCGATTTTCTCCGATTTTTTTCCCGATTTTTTCCCGATTTTTTCCGATTTTTTTTCCGATTTTTTTCCGATTTTTTCCGAATTTTTTTTCCGATTTTCTCCGATTTTTTTCCCGATTTTTTTCCGATTTTTTCCGATTTTTTTTCCGATTTTTTCCGATTTTTTTCCGATTTTTTTTCCGATTTTTTCCGATTTTTTTTCCGATTTTTTCCGATTTTCTCCGATTTTTTTCCCGATTTTTTTCCCGATTTTTTCCGATTTTTTCCGATTTTCTCCGATTTTTTTTCCGATTTTTCCCGAATTTTTCCGAATTTTTTTCCCGATTTTCTCCGATTTTTTTCCTGATTTTTTCCCGATTTTTTCCGATTTTTTTTCCGATTTTTTCCGATTTTTTCCGATTTTCTCCGATTTTTTTCCCGATTTTTTCCCAATTTTTTCCGATTTTTTCCGATTTTCTCCGATTTTTTTCCCGATTTTTTCCCGATTTTTTCCGATTTTTTTTCCGATTTTTTCCGATTTTTTTTCCGATTTTCTCCGATTTCTTTCCCGATTTTTTTCCGATTTTTCCCGATTTTTCCGAATTTTTTTTCCGATTTTCTCCGATTTTTTTCCCGATTTTCTCCGATTTTTTTCACGATTTTTTTCACGATTTTTCCCGATTTTTTCCCGATTTTTTCCCGATTTTTTCCGATTTTTCCCGAATTTTTCCGATTTTTTTTCCGATTTTTCTCCGATTTTTTTCCCGATTTTCTCCGATTTTTTTCCCGATTTTTTTCCGATTTTTCCCGATTTTTCCCGATTTTTTCCGATTTTTTTTCCGATTTTTTCCGATTTTTTTCCGATTTTTTTTCCGATTTTTTCCGATTTTTTTTCCGATTTTCTCCGATTTCTTTCCCGATTTTTTTCCGATTTTTCCCGATTTTTCCCGATTTTTTCCGATTTTTTTCACGATTTTTTTCCCGATATTCTCCGATTTTTTTCCCGATTTTTTCCCGATTTTTTCCCGATTTTCTCCGATTTTTTTCCCGATTTTTTTCCGATTTTTCCCGATTTTTTCCGATTTTTTTTCCGATTTTTCCCGAATTTTTCCGAATTTTTTTTCCGATTTTCTCCGATTTTTTTCCCGATTTTCTCCGATTTTTTTCACGATTTTTTTCACGATTTTTCCCGATTTTTTCCCCGATTTTTTCCCGATTTTTTCCGATTTTTCCCGAATTTTTCCGAATTTTTTTTCCGATTTTCTCCGATTTTTTTCCCGATTTTCTCCGATTTTTTTCCCGATTTTTTTCCGATTTTTCCCGATTTTTCCCGATTTTTTCCGATTTTTTTTCCGATTTTTTCCGATTTTTTTCCGATTTTTTTTCCGATTTTTTCCGATTTTTTTTCCGATTTTTTCCGATTTTCTCCGATTTTTTTCCCGATTTTTTTCCCGATTTTTTTCCGATTTTTCCCGATTTTTTCCGATTTTTTTTCCGATTTTTCCCGAATTTTTCCGAATTTTTTTTCCGATTTTCTCCGATTTTTTTCCCGATTTTCTCCGATTTTTTTCCCGATTTTTTCCGATTTTTCCCGAATTTTTCCGAATTTTTTTTCCGATTTTCTCCGATTTTTTTCCCGATTTTCTCCGATTTTTTTCCCGATTTTTTTCCGATTTTTCCCGATTTTTCCCGATTTTTTCCGATTTTTTTTCCGATTTTTCCCGAATTTTTCCGAATTTTTTTCCCGATTTTTCCCGATTTTCTCCGATTTTTTTCCCGATTTTTTTCCGATTTTTTCCGATTTTTTTTCCGATTTTTTCCGATTTTCTCCGATTTTTTTCCCGATTTTTTTCCCGATTTTTTCCGATTTTTTCCGATTTTCTCCGATTTTTTTTCCGATTTTTTTCCGAATTTTTCCGATTTTTTTCCCGATTTTCTCCGATTTTTTTCCGATTTTTTCCCGATTTTTTCCGATTTTTTTTCCGATTTTTTCCGATTTTTTCCGATTTTCTCCGATTTTTTTCCGATTTTTTCCGATTTTTTCCGATTTTTTCCGATTTTTTCCGATTTTTTTCCGATTTTTTCCCGATTTTTTCCGATTTTTTTTCCGATTTTTTCCGATTTTTTTTTTTTTTTCCGATTTTCTCCGATTTTTTCCCGATTTTTTTCCGATTTTTCCCGATTTTTCCCGATTTTTTCCGATTTTTTTCCGATTTTTTTCCCGATTTTCTCCGATTTTTTTCCCGATTTTTTCCGATTTTTTTTTCCCGATTTTCTCCGATTTTTTTCCCGATTTTTTTCCGATTTTTCCCGATTTTTTCCGATTTTTTTTCCGATTTTTCCCGATTTTTCCGAATTTTTTTTCCGATTTTTTCCGATTTTTTTCACGATTTTTTTCACGATTTTTCCCGATTTTTTCCGATTTTTTCCCGATTTTTTCCGATTTTTTTTTTTCCGAATTTTTCCGAATTTTTTTTCCGATTTTCTCCGATTTTTTTCCCGATTTTCTCCGATTTTTTTCCCGATTTTTTTCCGATTTTTCCCGATTTTTCCCGATTTTTTCCGATTTTTTTTCCGATTTTTCCCGAATTTTTCCGATTTTTTTTCCGATTTTTTTTTTTTTCACGATTGTTTTCCCGATTTTTCCCGATTTTCTCCGATTTTTTTCCCGATTTTTTCCCGATTTTTTCCGATTTTTTTTCCGATTTTTTCCGATTTTTTTTCCGATTTTTTCCGATTTTTTTCCCGATTTTTTTCCGATTTTTCCGATTTTCTCCGATTTTTTTCCCGATTTTTTTCCGATTTTTCCCGATTTTTCCCGATTTTTTCCGATTTTTTTTCCGATTTTTCCCGATTTTTTCCGAATTTTTTTCCCGATTTTTCCGATTTTTCCGATTTTTTTCCCGATTTTTTTCCGATTTTTCCCGATTTTCTCCGATTTTTTTCCCGATTTTTTCCCGATTTTTTCCGATTTTTTTTTTTTCCCGATTTTTTCCCCGATTTTTTCCCGATTTTTTCCGATTTTTTTCCGATTTTTCCCGATTTTTCCAGATTTTTTCCGATTTTTTTTCCGATTTTTCCCGAATTTTTCCGAATTTTTTTCCCGATTTTTCCCGATTTTCTCCGATTTTTTTCCCGATTTTTTTCCCGATTTTTCCCGATTTTTCCGATTTTTTTCCGATTTTTTCCGAATTTTTCCGATTTTTTTTCCGATTTTTCCCGATTTTCTCCGATTTTTTTCCCGATTTTTTTCCGATTTTTCCCGATTTTCTCCGATTTTTTTCCCGATTTTTTCCCGATTTTTTCCGATTTTTTTTCCGATTTTTTCCGATTTTTTTCCCGATTTTTCCCGATTTTTTCCGATTTTTTTTCCGATTTTTCCCGAATTTTTCCGAATTTTTTTCCCGATTTTTCCCGATTTTCTCCGATTTTTTTCCCGATTTTTTTCCGATTTTTCCGATTTTTCCCGATTTTTTCCGATTTTTTTTCCGATTTTTTCCGATTTTTTTTTTTTCCGATTTTTCCGATTTTTTTCCGATTTTTTTCCGATTTTTCCCGATTTTTCCCGATTTTTTCCGATTTTTTTCGGATTTTTTTCACGATTTTTTTCCCGATTTTTCCCGATTTTCTCCGATTTTTTTCCCGATTTTTTCCCGATTTTTTCCGTTTTTTTTTCCGATTTTTTCCCGATTTTTTCCGATTTTTCCCGAATTTTTCCGAATTTTTTTTCCGATTTTTTCCGATTTTTTTTTTCCGATTTTCTCCGATTTTTTTCCCGATTTTTTTCCGATTTTTTCCGATTTTTTTTCCGATTTTCTCCGATTTTTTCCGATTTTCTCCGATTTTTTCCGATTTTTTTTCCGATTTTTTTCCGATTTTTTTTCCGATTTTCTCCAATTTCTTTCCCGATTTTTTTCCGATTTTTCCCGATTTTTCCCGATTTTTTCCGATTTTTTTCACGATTTTTTTCCCGATATTCTCCGATTTTTTTCCCGATTTTTTCCCGATTTTTTCCCGATTTTCTCCGATTTTTTTCCCGATTTTTTTCCGATTTTTCCCGATTTTTTCCGATTTTTTTTCCGATTTTTCCCGAATTTTTCCGAATTTTTTTTCCGATTTTCTCCGATTTTTTTCCCGATTTTCTCCGATTTTTTTCACGATTTTTTTCCGATTTTTCCCGATTTTTTCCCCGATTTTTTCCGATTTTTTCCGATTTTTCCCGAATTTTTCCGAATTTTTTTTCCGATTTTCTCCGATTTTTTTCCCGATTTTCTCCGATTTTTTTCCCGATTTTTTTCCGATTTTTTTTCCGATTTTTTCCCGATTTTTTCCGATTTTTTTCCGATTTTTTCCGATTTTTTTCCGATTTTTTTTCCGATTTTTTTTTTTTTTCGATTTTTTCCGATTTTTTCCGATTTTTTTCCGATTTTTTTCCGATTTTTTTCCGATTTTTCCCGATTTTTTCCGATTTTTTTTCCGATTTTTCCCGATTTTTCCGATTTTTTTTCCGATTTTTTTCCGATTTTTTTTTTTCCGATTTTTTCCGATTTTTTTCCCGATTTTTTCCGATTTTTCCCGAATTTTTCCGAATTTTTTTTCCGATTTTTCCGATTTTTTTTCCGATTTTCTCCGATTTTTTTCCCGATTTTTTTCCGATTTTTCCCGATTTTTCCCGATTTTTTCCGATTTTTTTTCCGATTTTTCCCGAATTTTTCCGAATTTTTTTCCCGATTTTTCCCGATTTTCTCCGATTTTTTTCCCGATTTTTTTCCGATTTTTTCCGATTTTTTTTCCGATTTTTTCCGATTTTTTCCGATTTTTTTCCCGATTTTTTTCCCGATTTTTTCCGATTTTTTCCGATTTTCTCCGATTTTTTTTCCGATTTTTCCCGAATTTTTCCGAATTTTTTTCCCGATTTTCTCCGATTTTTTTCCTGATTTTTTCCCGATTTTTTCCGATTTTTTTTCCGATTTTTTCCGATTTTTTCCGATTTTCTCCGATTTTTTTCCCGATTTTTTCCCGATTTTTTCCGATTTTTTCCGATTTTCTCCGATTTTTTTCCCGATTTTTTCCCGATTTTTTCCGATTTTTTTTCCGATTTTTTCCGATTTTTTTTCCGATTTTCTCCGATTTCTTTCCCGATTTTTTTCCGATTTTTCCCGATTTTTCCCGATTTTTTCCGATTTTTTTCACGATTTTTTTCCCGATTTTCTCCGATTTTTTTCCCGATTTTTTCCCGATTTTTTCCCGATTTTCTCCGATTTTTTTCCCGATTTTTTTCCGATTTTTCCCGATTTTTTCCGATTTTTTTTCCGATTTTTCCCGAATTTTTCCGAATTTTTTTTCCGATTTTCTCCGATTTTTTTCACGATTTTTTTCACGATTTTTCCCGATTTTTTCCCCGATTTTTTCCCGATTTTTTCCGATTTTTCCCGAATTTTTCCGAATTTTTTTTCCGATTTTCTCCGATTTTTTTCCCGATTTTCTCCGATTTTTTTCCCGATTTTTTTCCGATTTTTCCCGATTTTTCCCGATTTTTTCCGATTTTTTTTCCGATTTTTCCCGAATTTTTCCGAATTTTTTTTCCGATTTTCTCCTATTTTTTTCACGATTGTTTTCCCGATTTTTCCCGATTTTCTCCGATTTTTTTCCCGATTTTTTCCCGATTTTTTCCGATTTTTTTTCCGATTTTTTCCGAATTTTTTTTCCGATTTTCTCCGATTTTTTTCCCGATTTTTTTCCGATTTTTCCCGATTTTCTCCGATTTTTTTCCCGATTTTTTTCCGATTTTTCCCGATTTTTCCAGATTTTTTCCGATTTTTTTTCCGATTTTTCCCGAATTTTTCCGAATTTTTTTCCCGATTTTTCCCGATTTTCTCCGATTTTTTTCCCGATTTTTTTCCGATTTTTCCCGATTTTCTCCGATTTTTTTCCCGATTTTTTCCCGATTTTTTCCGATTTTTTTTCCGATTTTTTTCCCGATTTTTCCCGATTTTTTCCGATTTTTTTTCCGATTTTTCCCGATTTTTCCAGATTTTTTCCGATTTTTTTTCCGATTTTTCCCGAATTTTTCCGAATTTTTTTCCCGATTTTTCCCGATTTTCTCCGATTTTTTTCCCGATTTTTTTTCCGATTTTTCCCGATTTTCTCCGATTTTTTTCCCGATTTTTTCCGAATTTTTCCGAATTTTTTTCCCGATTTTTCCCGATTTTCTCCGATTTTTTTCCCGATTTTTTTCCGATTTTTCCCGATTTTCTCCGATTTTTTTCCCGATTTTTTCCCGATTTTTTCCGATTTTTTTTCCGATTTTTTCCGATTTTTTTCCCGATTTTTCCGATTTTTTCCGATTTTTTTTCCGATTTTTCCGAATTTTTCCGATTTTTTTCCCGATTTTTTTCCCGATTTTTCCGATTTTTTTCCCGATTTTTTTCCGATTTTTTCCCGATTTTTCCCGATTTTTTCCGATTTTTTTTCCGATTTTTTCCGATTTTTTTTTCCGATTTTCTCCGATTTTTTTCCCGATTTTTTTCCGATTTTTCCCGATTTTTCCCGATTTTTTCCGATTTTTTTCGATTTTTTTCACGATTTTTTTCCCGATTTTTCCCGATTTTCTCCGATTTTTTTCCCGATTTTTTCCCGATTTTTTCCGTTTTTTTTTCCGATTTTTTTCCGATTTTTTCCGAATTTTTTTTCCGATTTTCTCCGATTTTTTTCCCGATTTTTTTCCGATTTTTTCCGATTTTTTTTTTTCCGATTTTTTCCGAATTTTTTTTCCGATTTTCTCCGATTTTTTTCCCGATTTTTTTCCGATTTTTTCCGATTTTTTTCCCGATTTTTTTCCGATTTTTCCCGATTTTTTCCGATTTTTTTTCCCGATTTTCTCCGATTTTTTTCCTGATTTTTTCCCGATTTTTTCCGATTTTTTCTCCGATTTTTTTCCCGATTTTTTCCCGATTTTTTCCGATTTTTTCCGATTTTCTCCGATTTTTTTCCCGATTTTTTCCCGATTTTTTCCGATTTTTTTCCGATTTTTTCCGATTTTTTTTCCGATTTTTTCCGATTTTTCCGATTTTTTCCGATTTTTTTTCCGATTTTTTCCGATTTTTTCCGATTTTTTTTTTCCGAATTTTTTTTCCGATTTTTTCCCGATTTTTTCCGATTTTTTCCGATTTTTTCCGATATTTTCCGATTTTTTCCGAATTTTTTTTCCGATTTTTTCCGATTTTTTCCGATATTTTTCCGATTTTTTCCGAATTTTTTTCCGATTTTTTCCCGATTTTTCCGATTTTTTTCCCGATTTTCTCCGATTTTTTTCCCGATTTTTTTCCGATTTTTCCCGATTTTTTCCGATTTTTTTTCCGATTTTTTCCGATTTTCTCCGATTTTTTTCCCGATTTTTTCCCGATTTTTCCGATTTTTTTCCCGATTTTCTCCGATTTTTTTCCCGATTTTTTCCCGATTTTTTCCGATTTTTTTTCCGATTTTTTCCGATTTTTTTTCCGATTTTCTCCGATTTTTTTCCCGATTTTTTTCCGATTTTTCCCGATTTTTTCCGATTTTTTTTCCGATTTTTCCCGAATTTTTCCGAATTTTTTTTCCGATTTTCTCCGATTTTTTTCACGATTTTTTTCCCGATTTTTCCCGATTTTCTCCGATTTTTTTCCCGATTTTTTCCCGATTTTTTCCGATTTTTTTTCCGATTTTTTCCGATTTTTTCCGAATTTTTTTTCCGATTTTCTCCGATTTTTTTCCCGATTTTTTTCCGATTTTTTCCGATTTTTTTTCCTATTTTTTTCCGATTTTTTTTCCGATTTTCTCCGATTTTTTTCCCGATTTTTTTCCGATTTTTCCCGATTTTTTCCGAATTTTTTTTTCCGATTTTTCCCGATTTTTTCCGATTTTTTTTCCGATTTTTTCCGATTTTTTTTCCGATTTTTTCCGATTTTTTCCGATTTTTTCCGAATTTTTTTTCCGATTTTTTCCGATTTTTTCCGATTTTTTTTTCCGATTTTTTTCCCGATTTTCTCCGATTTTTTTCCCGATTTTTTCCCGATTTTTTCCGATTTTTTTTCCGATTTTTTCCGATTTTTTTTTTTTTTCCGATTTTTTCCGATTTTTTTCCCGATTTTTTCCGATTTTTCCCGATTTTTTCCGATTTTTTTTCCGATTTTTCCCGAATTTTTCCGAATTTTTTTCCCGATTTTCTCCGATTTTTTTCCGATTTTTTCCCGATTTTTTCCGATTTTTTTTCCGATTTTTTTTCCGATTTTTTTTCCGATTTTTTTCCGATTTTCTCCGATTTTTTTCCGATTTTTTCCCGATTTTTTTTTCCGATTTTTTTCCGATTTTCTCCGATTTTTTTCCGATTTTTTCCGATTTTTTCCGATTTTTTTTCCGATTTTCTCCGATTTTTTTCCCGATTTTTTTCCGATTTTTTTCCCGATTTTTTCCGATTTTTTTTTTTTTTCCGATTTTCTCCGATTTTTTTCCCGATTTTTTTCCGATTTTTTTCCCGATTTTTCCGATTTTTTCCGATTTTTTTTTCCGATTTTTTCCGATTTTTTCCGATTTTTTTTCCGATTTTTTCCGATATTTTCCGATTTTTTCCGAATTTTTTTCCCGATTTTTCCGATTTTTTTCCGAATTTTTTTTCCGATTTTTTCCGATTTTTTTTTCCGATTTTTTCCGATTTTTTTTCCGATTTTTTCCGATTTTTTTTCCGATTTTTTCCGATTTTCTCCGATTTTTTTCCCGATTTTTTCCCGATTTTTCCGATTTTTTTCCCGATTTTTTCCGATTTTTTTCCCGATTTTTTCCCGATTTTTTCCGATTTTTTTTCCGATTTTCTCCGATTTTTTTCCCGATTTTTTTCCGATTTTTTTCCCGATTTTCTCCGATTTTTTCCGATTTTTTCCGAAATTTTTTTTCCGATTTTTCCCGATTATTTCCGATTTTTTTTTCCGATTTTTTCCGATTTTTTCCGACTTTTTTTTCCGATTTTTTCCGATATTTTCCGATTTTTTCCGAATTTTTTTTCCGATATTTTCCGATTTTTTCCGAATATTTTTCCGATTTTTTCCGAATTTTTTTTCCGATTTTTTCCCGATTTTTCCGATTTTTTTCCCGATTTTCTCCGATTTTTTTCCCGATTTTTTCCCGATTTTTTCCGATTTTTTTTCCGATTTTTTCCGATTTTTTTTCCGATTTTCTCCGATTTTTTTCCCGATTTTTTTCCGATTTTTCCCGATTTTTCCTGATTTTTTCCGATTTTTTTTCCGATTTTTCCCGAATTTTTCCGATTTTTTTTTCCGATTTTCTCCGATTTTTTTCACGATTTTTTTCCCGATTTTTCCCGATTTTCTCCGATTTTTTTCCCGATTTTTTCCGATTTTTTTTTTTTTCCGATTTTTTCCGATTTTTTTCCCGATTTTTTTCCGATTTTTTTTCCCGATTTTTCCGATTTTTTCCGATTTTTTTTTTTTTTCCGATTTTTCCGATTTTTTCCGAATTTTTTTTCCGATTTTCTCCGATTTTTTTCACGATTTTTTTCCCGATTTTTCCCGATTTTCTCCGATTTTTTTCCCGATTTTTTCCCGATTTTTTCCGATTTTTTTTCCGATTTTTCCCGATTTTCTCCGATTTTTTTCCCGATTTTTTTCCGATTTTTTCCGATTTTTTTTCCGATTTTTTCCGATTTTTTTGCCGATTTTCTCCGATTTTTTTCACGATTTTTTTCCCGATTTTCTCCGATTTTTTCCCCGATTTTTTCCCGATTTTTTTGCCGATTTTCTCCGATTTTTTTCACGATTTTTTTCCCGATTTTCTCCGATTTTTTCCCCGATTTTTTCCCGATTTTTTCCGATTTTTTTCCGATTTTTCCCGATTTTTCCAGATTTTTTCCGATTTTTTTTCCGATTTTTCCCGAATTTTTCCGATTTTTTTCCCGATTTTTCCCGATTTTCTCCGATTTTTTTCCCGATTTTTTTCCGATTTTCTCCGATTTTTTTTCCGATTTTTTTTTCCGATTTTCTCCGATTTTTTTCCCGATTTTTTTCCGATTTTTCCCGATTTTTCCCGATTTTTTCCGATTTTTTTTCCGATTTTTCCCGAATTTTTCCGAATTTTTTTTCCGATTTTCTCCGATTTTTTTCACGATTTTTTTCCGATTTTTCCCGATTTTCTCCGATTTTTTTCCCGATTTTTTCCCGATTTTTTCCGATTTTTTTTCCGATTTTTTTCCGATTTTTTCCGATTTTTTTTTCCGATTTTCTCCGATTTTTTTCCCGATTTTTTTCCGATTTTTTTTCCGATTTTTTCCGATTTTTTTTCCGATTTTCTCCGATTTTTTTCCCGATTTTTTTCCGATTTTTCCCGATTTTTTCCGATTTTTTTTCCGATTTTTCCCGAATTTTTCCGAATTTTTTTCCGATTTTCTCCGATTTTTTTCCTGATTTTTTCCCGATTTTTTCCGATTTTTTTTCCGATTTTTTCCGATTTTTTCCGATTTTTCCGATTTTTTTCCGATTTTTTTCCCGATTTTTTCCGATTTTTTTTCCGATTTTTTCCGATTTTTTCCGATTTTTTCCGATTTTTTTCCCGATTTTTTCCCGATTTTTTCCGATTTTTTTTCCGATTTTTTCCGATTTTTTTTCCGATTTTCTCCGATTTTTTTCCCGATTTTTTTCCGATTTTTCCCGATTTTTTCCGATTTTTTTTCCGATTTTTCCCGATTTTTCCGATTTTTTTCCGATTTTTTTTTTTTCCGATTTTTTCCGATTTTTTCCGATTTTTTTTTTTTTCCGATTTTTTCCGATTTTTCCCGATTTTTTCCGATTTTTTTTCCGATTTTTCCCGAATTTTTCCGAATTTTTTTTCCGATTTTTCCGATTTTTTTCCGATTTTTTTCCCGATTTTTCCCGATTTTTCCGATTTTTTTCCGATTTTTTCCCGATTTTTTCCAATTTTTTTTCCGATTTTTTTCCGATTTTTTCCGATTTTTTTTTCCGATTTTTCCCGATTTTTTTCCCGATTTTTTTCCGATTTTTTTTCCGATTTTTTCCGATTTTTTTTCCGATTTTTTCCCGATTTTTTCCCGATTTTTTTCCGATTTTTCCGATTTTTTCCGATTTTTTTTCCGATTTTTCCCGAATTTTTCCGAATTTTTTTCCCGATTTTCTCCGATTTTTTTCCTGATTTTTTCCCGATTTTTTCCGATTTTTTTTCCGATTTTTTCCGATTTTTTCCGATTTTTTTTTTTTCCGATTTTTTTTCCGATTTTTTCCGATTTTTTTTCCGATTTTTTCCGATTTTTTCCGATTTTTTCCGATTTTTTCCGATTTTTTTTCCGATTTTTTCCGATTTTTTTTCCGATTTTTTCCGATTTTTTTTCCGATTTTTCCGATTTTTTTCCCGATTTTTTTCCGATTTTTCCCGATTTTTTCCGATTTTTTTTCCGATTTTTCCCGAATTTTTCCGAATTTTTTTCCCGATTTTCTCCGATTTTTTTCCCGATTTTTTCCCGATTTTTTCCGATTTTTTTTCCGATTTTTTCCGATTTTTTTTCCGATTTTTTCCGATTTTCTCCGATTTTTTTCCCGATTTTTTCCGATTTTTTTCCCGATTTTTTCCGAATTTTTTTTCCGATTTTTTCCGATTTTTTTTCCGATTTTTTCCGATTTTTCCGATTTTTTCCGATTTTTTTTCCGATTTTTTCCAGATTTTTTCCGATTTTTTCCGAATTTTTTTTCCGATTTTTTCCCGATTTTTTCCGATTTTTTCCGATTTTTTCCGATTTTTTTTCCGATTTTTTCCGATTTTTTCCGAATTTTTTTTTTTTTCCGAATTTTTCCGATTTTTTTCCGATTTTTTTCCCGATTTTTTTCCGATTTTTCCGATTTTTCCCGATTTTTTCCGATTTTTTTCCGATTTTTTCCGATTTTCTCCGATTTTTTTCCCGATTTTTTCCCGATGTTTTCCGATTTTTTTCCCGATTTTCTCCGATTTTTTTCCGATTTTTTCCCGATTTTTTCCGATTTTTTTTCCGATTTTTTCCGATTTTTTTTCCGATTTTCTCCGATTTTTTTCCCGATTTTTTTCCGATTTTTCCCGATTTTTTCCGATTTTTTTTCCGATTTTTCCCGAATTTTTCCGAATTTTTTTCCCGATTTTCTCCGATTTTTTTCCTGATTTTTTCCCGATTTTTTCCGATTTTTTTTCCGATTTTTTCCGATTTTTTTTTTTTCCGATTTTTTCCGATTTTTCCGATTTTTTTTTTTTTCCGATTTTTTCCGATTTTTTTCCCGATTTTTTTTCCGATTTTTTTTCCGATTTTTTTCCGATTTTTTTCCGATTTTTTTCCCGATTTTTCCGATTTTTTCCGATTTTTTCCGATTTTTCCGATTTTTTTCCCGATTTTTTTCCGATTTTTTTCCCGATTTTCTCCGATTATTTCCGATTTTTTTTTCCGATTTTTTCCGATTTTTTCCGATTTTTTTTCCGATTTTTTCCGATATTTTCCGATTTTTTCCGAATTTTTTTCCGATATTTTCCGATTTTTTCCGATTATTTTTCCGATTTTTTCCGATTTTTTTTTCCGATTTTTTCCGATTTTTTTTCCGATTTTTTCCGATTTTTTTTCCGATTTTTTCCGATTTTCTCCGATTTTTTTCCCGATTTTTTCCCGATGTTTTCCGATTTTTTTCCCGATTTTCTCCGATTTTTTTCCCGATTTTTTCCCGATTTTTTCCGATTTTTTTTCCGATTTTTCCGATTTTTTTCCCGATTTTTTTCCGATTTTTTTCCCGATTTTTTCCGATTTTTTCCGATTTTTTCCGAAATTTTTTTTCCGATTTTTCCCGATTATTTCCGATTTTTTTTTCCGATTTTTTCCGATTTTTTCCGATTTTTTTTCCGATTTTTTCCGATTTTTCCGATTTTTTCCGAATTTTTTTTCCGATTTTTTCCGATTTTTTCCGAATATTTTTCCGATTTTTTCCGATTTTTTTTTCCGATTTTTTCCCGATTTTTCCGATTTTTTTCCCGATTTTCTCCGATTTTTTTCCCGATTTTTTCCCGATTTTTTCCGATTTTTTTTCCGATTTTTTCCGATTTTTTTTCCGATTTTCTCCGATTTTTTTCCCGATTTTTTTCCGATTTTTCCCGATTTTTCCTGATTTTTTCCGATTTTTTTTCCGATTTTTCCCGAATTTTTCCGATTTTTTTTTCCGATTTTCTCCGATTTTTTTCACGATTTTTTTCCCGATTTTTCCCGATTTTCTCCGATTTTTTTCCCGATTTTTTCCGATTTTTTTTCCGATTTTCTCCGATTTTTTTCCCGATTTTTTTCCGATTTTTCCCGATTTTTCCTGATTTTTTCCGATTTTTTTTCCGATTTTTCCCGAATTTTTCCGAATTTTTTTTCCGATTTTCTCCGATTTTTTTCCGATTTTTTTCCGATTTTTTTTCCGATTTTTCCGATTTTTTTCCGATTTTTTCCCGATTTTTTCCGATTTTTTTTCCGATTTTTCCCGATTTTTTCCGATTTTTTTTCCGATTTTTTCCGATTTTTTCCGATTTTTTTTCCGATTTTTTCCGATTTTTTTTCCGATTTTTCCGATTTTTTTCCGATTTTTTTCCCGATTTTTCCCGATTTTTTCCCCGATTTTTTCCCGATTTTTTTGCCGATTTTTTCCGATTTTTTTCCGATTTTTTTCCGATTTTTTTCCCGATTTTTTCCCCGATTTTTTCCCGATTTTTTCCGATTTTTTTCCGATTTTTTTCCGATTTTTCCAGATTTTTTCCGATTTTTTTTCCGATTTTTCCGATTTTTCCGATTTTTTTCCGATTTTTCCCGATTTTCTCCGATTTTTTTCCCGATTTTTTCCGATTTTTTTCCGATTTTTTTTCCGATTTTTTTTTCCGATTTTCTCCGATTTTTTTCCCGATTTTTTTCCGATTTTTCCGATTTTTCCCGATTTTTTCCGATTTTTTTTCCGATTTTTCCCGAATTTTTCCGAATTTTTTTTCCGATTTTCTCCGATTTTTTTCCCGATTTTTTTCCGATTTTTCCCGATTTTCTCCGATTTTTTTCCCGATTTTTTCCCGATTTTTTCCGATTTTTTTTCCGATTTTTTTCCGATTTTTTCCGATTTTTTTTCCGATTTTCTCCGATTTTTTTCCCGATTTTTTTCCGATTTTTTTTTTTTTCCGATTTTTTCCGATTTTTTTCCGATTTTTTCCGATTTTTTTCCGATTTTTTTCCGATTTTTCCCGATTTTTTCCGATTTTTTTTCCGATTTTTCCCGATTTTTTCCGATTTTCCGATTTTTTTCCCGATTTTTTCCGATTTTTTTCCGATTTTTTCCCGATTTTTTCCGATTTTTTTTCCGATTTTCTCCGATTTTTTTCCGATTTTTTTTTTTCGATTTTTTCCGATTTTTTTTCCGATTTTTTCCGATTTTTTTCCCGATTTTCTCCGATTTTTTTCCCGATTTTTTCCCGATTTTTTCCGATTTTTTTTCCGATTTTTTCCGATTTTTTTTCCGATTTTCTCCGATTTTTTTCCGATTTTTTTCCGATTTTTCCCGATTTTTTCCGATTTTTTTTCCGATTTTTCCCGAATTTTTCCGAATTTTTTTCCCGATTTTCTCCGATTTTTTTCCCGATTTTTTCCCGATTTTTTCCGATTTTTTTTCCGATTTTTTCCGATTTTTCCCGATTTTTTCCGATTTTTTTTCCGATTTTTCCCGAATTTTTCCGAATTTTTTTTCCGATTTTCTCCGATTTTTTTCACGATTTTTTTCCCGATTTTTCCCGATTTTCTCCGATTTTTTTCCCGATTTTTTCCCGATTTTTTCCGATTTTTTTTCCGATTTTTTTCCGATTTTTTCCGATTTTTTTTTCCGATTTTTCCGATTTTTTTCCCGATTTTTTTCCGATTTTTTTTTTTTCCGATTTTTTCCGATTTTTTTTCCGATTTTCTCCGATTTTTTTCCGATTTTTTTCCGATTTTTTCCGATTTTTTCCGATTTTTTTTCCGATTTTTCCCGAATTTTTTTTTTTTCCGAATTTTTTTCCCGATTTTCTCCGATTTTTTTCCTGATTTTTTCCCGATTTTTTCCGATTTTTTTTCCGATTTTTTCCGATTTTTTCCGATTTTCTCCGATTTTTTTCCGATTTTTTTTCCGATTTTTTCCGATTTTTTTTTTTTCGATTTTTTCCGATTTTTTCCGATTTTTTTCCGATTTTTTTCCCGATTTTTTCCGATTTTTTCCGATTTTTTTTCCGATTTTTTCCGATTTTTTTTCCGATTTTTTCCGATTTTTTTCCCGATTTTTTTCCGATTTTTCCCGATTTTTTCCGATTTTTTTTCCGATTTTTCCCGATTTTTTCCGATTTTTTTCCCGATTTTTCCGATTTTTTTCCCGATTTTTTCCCGATTTTTTCCGATTTTTTTTCCGATTTTTTCCGATTTTTTTTCCGATTTTTTCCGATTTTTTTTCCGATTTTTTTCCGATTTTTTCCGATTTTTTTCCGATTTTCTCCGATTTTTTTCCCGATTTTTTCCGATTTTTTTTTCCGATTTTTTCCGAATTTTTCCGATTTTTTCCGAATTTTTTTTCCGATTTTTTCCAGATTTTTTCAGATTTTTTCCGAATTTTTTTTCCGATTTTTTCCCGATTTTTTCCGATTTTTTCCGATTTTTTCCGATTTTTTTTCCGATTTTTTCCGATTTTTTCCGATTTTTTTTCCGAATTTTTCCGATTTTCTCCGATTTTTTTCCCGATTTTTTTCCGATTTTTCCCGATTTTTCCCGATTTTTTCCGATTTTTTTTCCGATTTTTTCCGATTTTTCCGATTTTTTTCCGATTTTTTCCCGATTTTTCCGATTTTTTTCCCGATTTTTTCCGATTTTTTTCCCGATTTTTTCCCGATTTTTTCCGATTTTTTTTCCGATTTTTTCCGATTTTTTTTCCGATTTTCTCCGATTTTTTTCCCGATTTTTTTCCGATTTTTCCCGATTTTTTCCGATTTTTTTTCCGATTTTTCCCGAATTTTTCCGAATTTTTTTCCCGATTTTCTCCGATTTTTTTCCCGATTTTTTCCCGATTTTTTCCGATTTTTTTTCCGATTTTTTCCGATTTTTTTTCCGATTTTTTCCGATTTTCTCCGATTTTTTTCCCGATTTTTTCCCGATGTTTTCCGATTTTTTTCCCGATTTTCTCCGATTTTTTTCCCGATTTTTTCCCGATTTTTTCCGATTTTTTTTCCGATTTTCTCCGATTTTTTTCCCGATTTTTTTCCGATTTTTTTCCCGATTTTCTCCGATTTTTTCCGATTTTTTCCGAATTTTTTTTTCCGATTTTTCCCGATTTTTTCCGATTTTTTTTTCCGATTTTTTCCGATTTTTTCCGACTTTTTTTTCCGATTTTTTCCGATATTTTCCGATTTTTTCCGAATTTTTTTTCCGATTTTTTCCGATTTTTTCCGAATATTTTTCCGATTTTTTCCGATTTTTTTTCCGATTTTTTCCCGATTTTTCCGATTTTTTTCCCGATTTTCTCCGATTTTTTTCCCGATTTTTTTCCGATTTTTCCCGATTTTCTCCGATTTTTTTTCCGATTTTTTCCGATTTTCTCCCCGATCGATTTTTTTCCCGATTCTTTCCCGATGTTTTCCGATTTTTTTCCCGATTTTCTCCGATTTTTTTCCCGATTTTTTCCCGATTTTTTCCGATTTTTTTTCCGATTTTTTCCGATTTTTTTTCCGATTTTCTCCGATTTTTTTCCCGATTTTTTTCCGATTTTTCCCGATTTTTTCCGATTTTTTTTCCGATTTTTCCCGAATTTTTCCGAATTTTTTTTCCGATTTTCTCCGATTTTTTTCACGATTTTTTTCCCGATTTTTCCCGATTTTCTCCGATTTTTTTCCCGATTTTTTCCGATTTTTTCCGATTTTTTTTCCGATTTTTTCCGATTTTTTTTCCGATTTTCTCCGATTTTTTTCCCGATTTTTTTCCGATTTTTCCCGATTTTTTCCGATTTTTTTTTCCGATTTTTCCCGATTTTTTCCGATTTTTTTTCCGATTTTTTCCGATTTTTTTTTCCGATTTTTTCCGATTTTTTCCGATTTTTTCCGATTTTTTTTCCGATTTTTTCCGATTTTTTCCGAATTTTTTTTTCCGATTTTTTTCCCGATTTTCTCCGATTTTTTTCCCGATTTTTTCCCGATTTTTTCCGATTTTTTTTCCGATTTTTTCCGATTTTTTTTCCGATTTTCTCCGATTTTTTTCCCGATTTTTTTCCGATTTTTCCCGATTTTTTCCGATTTTTTTTCCGATTTTTCCCGAATTTTTCCGAATTTTTTTCCCGATTTTCTCCGATTTTTTTCCCGATTTTTTCCCGATTTTTTCCGATTTTTTTTCCGATTTTTTCCGATTTTTTTTCCGATTTTTTCCGATTTTCTCCGATTTTTTTCCGATTTTTTCCCGATGTTTTCCGATTTTTTTCCCGATTTTCTCCGATTTTTTTCCGATTTTTTCCCGATTTTTTCCGATTTTTTTTCCGATTTTCTCCGATTTTTTTCCCGATTTTTTTCCGATTTTTTTCCCGATTTTTCCCGATTTTTTCCGATTTTTTTTCCGATTTTTTCCGATTTTTTCCGACTTTTTTTTCCGATTTTTTCCGATTTTTTCCGATTTTTTCCGATTTTTTTTCCGATTTTTTCCGATTTTTTCCGATTTTTTCCGATTTTTTCCGATTTTTTTTTCCGATTTTTTCCCGATTTTTCCGATTTTTTTCCCGATTTTTTCCGATTTTTTCCGAATTTTTTTTCCGATTTTTTTCCGATTTTTTCCGATTTTTTTTTCCGATTTTCTCCGATTTTTTTCCGATTTTTTTCCGATTTTTTTTCCGATTTTTTCCGATTTTTTTTCCGATTTTTTTCCGATTTTTTTCCCGATTTTTTTCCGATTTTTCCCGATTTTTTCCGATTTTTTTTCCGATTTTTCCCGAATTTTTCCGAATTTTTTTCCCGATTTTCTCCGATTTTTTTCCTGATTTTTTCCCGATTTTTTCCGATTTTTTTTCCGATTTTTTCCGATTTTTTCCGATTTTCTCCGATTTTTTTCCGATTTTTTTTCCGATTTTTTCCGATTTTTTTTCCGATTTTTTCCGATTTTTTCCGATTTTCTCCGATTTTTTTCCGATTTTTTCCCGATTTTTTCCGAATTTTTTTCCGATTTTTTCCGATTTTTTTTCCGATTTTCTCCGATTTTTTTCCCGATTTTTTTCCGATTTTTCCCGATTTTTTCCGATTTTTTTTTTTCCGATTTTTTTCCCGAATTTTTCCGAATTTTTTTCCCGATTTTCTCCGATTTTTTTCCCGATTTTTTCCGATTTTTTCCGATTTTTTTTCCGATTTTTTCCGATTTTTCCCGATTTTTTCCGATTTTTTTTCCGATTTTTCCCGAATTTTTCCGAATTTTTTTTCCGATTTTCTCCGATTTTTTTCCGATTTTTTTCCGATTTTTCCCGATTTTCCCGATTTTTTTCCCGATTTTTTCCGATTTTTTCCGAATTTTTTTTCCGATTTTTTTCCGATTTTTTCCGATTTTTTTTTCCGATTTTCTCCGATTTTTTTCCCGATTTTTTTCCGATTTTTTTTCCGATTTTTTCCGATTTTTTTTCCGATTTTTCCGATTTTTTTCCGATTTTTTCCGATTTTCTCCGATTTTTTTCCCGAATTTTTCCGATTTTTTTCCCGATTTTTCCGATTTTTTTCCGATTTTTTCCGATTTTTTCCGATTTTTTTTCCGATTTTTTCCGATTTTTTCCGATTTTCTCCGATTTTTTTCCGATTTTTTTTCCGATTTTTTCCGATTTTTTTTCCGATTTTTTCCGATTTTTTCCGATTTTCTCCGATTTTTTTCCCGATTTTTTCCCGATTTTTTCCCGATGTTTTCCGATTTTTTTCCCGATTTTCTCCGATTTTTTTCCCGATTTTTTCCCGATTTTTTCCGATTTTTTTTCCGATTTTTTCCGATTTTTTTTCCGATTTTCTCCGATTTTTTTCCCGATTTTTTTCCGATTTTTCCCGATTTTTTCCGATTTTTTTTCCGATTTTTCCC
This sequence comes from Oncorhynchus clarkii lewisi, assembly GCF_045791955.1. Lineage (NCBI taxonomy): Eukaryota > Metazoa > Chordata > Actinopteri > Salmoniformes > Salmonidae > Oncorhynchus > Oncorhynchus clarkii. Next base: position 88,053 of record NW_027258153.1, on the reverse strand, counting down.
GAATTTTTCCGAATTTTTTTCCCGATTTTCTCCGATTTTTTTCCCGATTTTTTCCCGATTTTTTCCGATTTTTTTTCCGATTTTTTCCGATTTTTTTTCCGATTTTTTCCGATTTTCTCCGATTTTTTTCCCGATTTTTTCCCGATGTTTTCCGATTTTTTTCCCGATTTTCTCCGATTTTTTTCCCGATTTTTTCCCGATTTTTTCCGATTTTTTTTCCGATTTTCTCCGATTTTTTTCCCGATTTTTTTCCGATTTTTTTCCCGATTTTCTCCGATTTTTTCCGATTTTTTCCGAATTTTTTTTTCCGATTTTTCCCGATTTTTTCCGATTTTTTTTCCCGATTTTTTCCGATTTTTTCCGACTTTTTTTTCCGATTTTTTCCGATTTTCTCCGATTTTTTCCGATTTTTTTTCCGATTTTTTCCGATTTTTTCCGAATATTTTTCCGATTTTTTCCGAATTTTTTTTCCGATTTTTTCCCGATTTTTCCGATTTTTTTCCCGATTTTCTCCGATTTTTTTCCGATTTTTTTCCGATTTTTCCCGATTTTCTCCGATTTTTTTTCCGATTTTTTCCGATTTTTCCGATTTTTTTCCGATTTTTTCCGATGTTTTCCGATTTTTTTCCCGATTTTTCCGATTTTTTTCCGATTTTTTCCGATTTTTTCCGATTTTTTTTCCGATTTTTTCCGATTTTTTTTCCGATTTTCTCCGATTTTTTTCCGATTTTTTTCCGATTTTTCCCGATTTTTTCCGATTTTTTTTCCGATTTTTCCCGATTTTTTCCGAATTTTTTTTCCGATTTTCTCCGATTTTTTTCCGATTTTTTTCCCGATTTTTCCCGATTTTCTCCGATTTTTTTCCGATTTTTTCCGATTTTTTCCGATTTTTTTTCCGATTTTTTCCGATTTTTTTCGATTTTTCCGATTCTTTTCCCGATTTTTTTCCGATTTTTCCCGATTTTTTCCGAATTTTTTTTTCCGATTTTTCCCGATTTTTTCCGATTTTTTCCGATTTTTTCCGACTTTTTTTTCCGATTTTTTCCGATTTTTTCCGATTTTTTCCGATTTTTTTTCCGATTTTTTCCGATTTTTTCCGAATTTTTTTTTCCGATTTTTTTCCGATTTTCTCCGATTTTTTTCCCGATTTTTTCCCGATTTTTTCCGATTTTTTTTCCGATTTTTTCCGATTTTTTTTCCGATTTTCTCCGATTTTTTTCCCGATTTTTTTCCGATTTTTCCCGATTTTTTCCGATTTTTTTTCCGATTTTTCCCGAATTTTTCCGATTTTTTTCCCGATTTTTTCTCCGATTTTTTTCCCGATTTTTCCCGATGTTTTCCGATTTTTTTTCCGATTTTTTCCGATTTTTTTTCCGATTTTTTCCGATTTTCTCCGATTTTTTTCCCGATTTTTTCCCGATTTTTTCCGATTTTTTTCCCGATTTTCTCCGATTTTTTTCCCGATTTTTTCCCGATTTTTTCCGATTTTTTTTCCGATTTTTTCCGATTTTTTTCCCGATTTTTTTCCGATTTTTTTCCGATTTTTCCCGATTTTTCCGATTTTTTTTTCCGATTTTTTCCGATTTTTTCCGATTTTTTTTTTTTTCCGATTTTTTCCGATTTTTTCCGATTTTTTCCGAATTTTTTTTCCGATTTTTCCGATTTTTTCCGATTTTTTCCGATTTTTTCCGATTTTTTTTTCCGATTTTTTCCCGATTTTTCCGATTTTTTCCGATTTTTTCCGATTTTTTCCGATTTTTTTTCCGATTTTTTTCCGATTTTTTTTTTTCCGATTTTTTTTTTTTTTCCGATTTTTTCCGATTTTTTTCCCGATTTTTTTCCGATTTTTTTTTTTTTTCCGATTTTTTCCGATTTTTTTTCCGATTTTCTCCGATTTTTTTCCCGATTTTTTTCCGATTTTTCCCGATTTTTTCCGATTTTTTTTCCGATTTTTCCCGAATTTTTCCGATTTTTTTCCCGATTTTCTCCGATTTTTTTCCTGATTTTTTCCGATTTTTTCCGATTTTTTTTCCGATTTTTTCCGATTTTTTCCGATTTTCTCCGATTTTTTTCCGATTTTTTTTTCCGATTTTTTCCGATTTTTTTTCCGATTTTTTCCGATTTTTTTTTCCGATTTTTTCCGATTTTTTTCCGATTTTTTCCGATTTTTTCCGATTTTTTTCCGATTTTTTCCGATTTTTTTTTCCGATTTTTTCCGATTTTTTTCCGATTTTTTTCCGATTTTTCCCGATTTTTTCCGATTTTTTTTCCGATTTTTCCCGATTTTTCCGATTTTTTTCCCGATTTTTTCCGATTTTTTTCCGATTTTTTCCCGATTTTTTCCGATTTTTTTTCCGATTTTTTCCGATTTTTCCCGATTTTTTCCGATTTTTTTTCCGATTTTTCCCGATTTTTTTTCCGATTTTTCCCGATTTTTTCCGATTTTTTTCCGATTTTTTTCCCGATTTTTCCCGATTTTCTCCGATTTTTTTCCCGATTTTTTCCCGATTTTTTCCGATTTTTTTTCCGATTTTTTCCGATTTTTTTCCGATTTTTTCCCGATTTTTTCCGATTTTTTTCCCGATTTTTTCCCGATTTTTTCCGATTTTTTTTCCGATTTTTTCCGATTTTTTTCCGATTTTTTCCCGATTTTTTCCGATTTTTTTTCCGATTTTTTCCGATTTTTTCCGATTTTTTCCGATTTTTTTCCGATTTTTTTTCCGATTTTTTCCGATTTTTTTTCCGATTTTTTCCCGATTTTTTCCGATTTTCTCCGATTTTTTTCCGATTTTTTCCCGATTTTTTTTTACCGATTTTTTCCGATTTTTTCCGATTTTTTTTCCGATTTTTTCCGATTTTTCCGATTTTTTCCGAATTTTTTTTCCGATTTTTTCCGATTTTTTCCGAATTTTTTTCCGATTTTTTCCGATTTTTTTTTCCGATTTTTTCCCGATTTTTCCGATTTTTTTCCCGATTTTCTCCGATTTTTTTCCCGATTTTTTCCCGATTTTTTCCGATTTTTTTTTCCGATTTTTTCCGATTTTTTTTCCGATTTTCTCCGATTTTTTTCCCGATTTTTTTCCGATTTTTCCCGATTTTTCCTGATTTTTTCCGATTTTTTTTCCGATTTTTCCGATTTTTTCCGATTTTTTTTTTTTTCCGATTTTTCCGATTTTTTTCCGATTTTTTTCCGATTTTTCCCGATTTTTCCGATTTTTTTCCGATTTTTTCCGATTTTTTTTTTTCCGATTTTTTCCGATTTTTTTCCCGATTTTTTTCCGATTTTTCCCGATTTTTCCTGATTTTTTCCGATTTTTTTTCCGATTTTTCCCGATTTTTTCCGAATTTTTTTTCCGATTTTTCCGATTTTTTTCCGATTTTTTTCCGATTTTTCCCGATTTTCTCCGATTTTTTTCCCGATTTTTTCCCGATTTTTTCCGATTTTTTTCCCGATTTTTCCCGATTTTTTCCGATTTTTTTTCCGATTTTTTCCGATTTTTTCCGATTTTTTCCGATTTTCTCCGATTTTTTTCACGATTTTTTTCCCGATTTTTCCCGATTTTCTCCGATTTTTTCCCCGATTTTTTCCCGATTTTTTCCGATTTTTTTCCGATTTTTCCCGATTTTTCCCGATTTTTTCCGATTTTTTTTCCGATTTTTTCCGAATTTTTTTCCCGATTTTTCCCGATTTTCTCCGATTTTTTTCCCGATTTTTTTCCGATTTTCTCCGATTTTTTTTCCGATTTTTTCCGATTTTTTTTTCCGATTTTCTCCGATTTTTTTCCCGATTTTTTTCCGATTTTTCCCGATTTTTCCCGATTTTTTCCGATTTTTTTTCCGATTTTTCCCGAATTTTTCCGAATTTTTTTTCCGATTTTCTCCGATTTTTTTCACGATTTTTTTCCCGATTTTTCCCGATTTTCTCCGATTTTTTTCCCGATTTTTTCCCGATTTTTTCCAATTTTTTTTCCGATTTTTTTCCGATTTTTTCCGATTTTTTTTTCCGATTTTCTCCGATTTTTTTCCCGATTTTTTTCCGATTTTTTTTCCGATTTTTTCCGATTTTTTTTCCGATTTTCTCCGATTTTTTTCCCGATTTTTTTCCGATTTTTCCCGATTTTTTCCGATTTTTTTTCCGATTTTTTTTCCGATTTTTTCCGATTTTTTTTTTCCGATTTTCTTCCGATTTTTTTCCGATTTTTTCCGATTTTTTCCGATTTTTTTTCCGATTTTTTCCGATTTTTTCCGATTTTTCCGATTTTTTTCCGATTTTTTTTTTTTCCGATTTTTTCCGATTTTTTTTCCGATTTTTTCCGATTTTTTCCGATTTTCTCCGATTTTTTTCCCGATTTTTTCCCGATTTTTTCCGATTTTTTTTTCCGATTTTTTCCGATTTTTTTTCCGATTTTTTCCGATTTTTTTCCGATTTTTTTCCGATTTTTCCCGATTTTTTCCGATTTTTTTTCCGATTTTTCCCGAATTTTTCCGAATTTTTTTCCCGATTTTCTCCGATTTTTTTCCCGATTTTTTCCCGATTTTTTCCGATTTTTTCCGATTTTTTTCCGATTTTTTTCCCGATTTTTTCCGATTTTTTTCCCGATTTTTTCCGAATTTTTTTTCCGATTTTTCCGAATTTTTTTTCCGATTTTTTCCGAATTTTTCCGATTTTTTCCGAATTTTTTTTCCGATTTTTTCCAGATTTTTTCAGATTTTTTCCGAATTTTTTTTCCGATTTTTTCCCGATTTTTTCCGATTTTTTCCGATTTTTTCCGATTTTTTTTCCGATTTTTTCCGATTTTTTCCGAATTTTTTTTCCGAATTTTTCCGATTTTCTCCGATTTTTTTCCCGATTTTTTTCCGATTTTTCCCGATTTTTCCCGATTTTTTCCGAATTTTTTTCCGATTTTTTCCGATTTTCTCCGATTTTTTTCCCGATTTTTTCCCGATGTTTTCCGATTTTTTTCCCGATTTTCTCCGATTTTTTTCCCGATTTTTTCCCGATTTTTTCCGATTTTTTTTCCGATTTTTTCCGATTTTTTTTCCGATTTTCTCCGATTTTTTTCCCGATTTTTTCCGATTTTTTTTCCGATTTTTTCCGATTTTTTTTCCGATTTTCTCCGATTTTTTCCCGATTTTTTCCGATTTTTTTTCCGAATTTTTCCGATTTTTTTTCCGATTTTCTCCGATTTTTTTCCCGATTTTTTTCCGATTTTTCCCGATTTTTTCCGAATTTTTTTTTCCGATTTTTCCCGATTTTTTCCGATTTTTTTTCCGATTTTTTCCGACTTTTTTTTCCGATTTTTTCCGATTTTTTCCGATTTTTTCCGAATTTTTTTTCCGATTTTTTCCGATTTTTTCCGAATTTTTTTTTCCGATTTTTTTCCCGATTTTCTCCGATTTTTTTCCCGATTTTTTCCCGATTTTTTCCGATTTTTTTTCCGATTTTTTCCGATTTTTTTTCCGATTTTCTCCGATTTTTTTCCCGATTTTTTTCCGATTTTTCCCGATTTTTTCCGATTTTTTTTCCGATTTTTCCCGAATTTTTCCGAATTTTTTTCCCGATTTTCTCCGATTTTTTTCCCGATTTTTTCCCGATTTTTTCCGATTTTTTTTCCGATTTTTTCCGATTTTTTTTCCGATTTTTTTCCGATTTTTCCCGATTTTTTCCGATTTTTTTTCCGATTTTTCCCGATTTTTCCGAATTTTTTTCCGATTTTTTCTCCGATTTTTTTTTTTTCCGATTTTTTCCCGATTTTTTCCGATTTTTTTTCCGATTTTTTCCGATTTTTTTTTCCGATTTTTTCCGATTTTCTCCGATTTTTTTCCCGATTTTTTCCGATTTTTTTCCCGATTTTTTCCGATTTTTTTTCCGATTTTTTCCGATTTTTTTTCCGATTTTTTCCGAATTTTTCCGATTTTTTCCGAATTTTTTTTCCGATTTTTTCCAGATTTTTTCAGATTTTTTCCGAATTTTTTTTCCGATTTTTTCCCGATTTTTTCCGATTTTTTCCGATTTTTTCCGATTTTTTTTCCGATTTTTTCCGATTTTTTCCGAATTTTTTTTCCGAATTTTTCCGATTTTTCCGATTTTTTTCCCGATTTTTTTCCGATTTTTCCCGATTTTTCCCGATTTTTTCCGATTTTTTTCCGATTTTTTCCGATTTTCTCCGATTTTTTTCCCGATTTTTTCCCGATGTTTTCCGATTTTTTTCCCGATTTTCTCCGATTTTTTTCCCGATTTTTTTCCGATTTTTTCCGATTTTTTTTCCGATTTTTTCCGATTTTTTTTCCGATTTTCTCCGATTTTTTTCCCGATTTTTTTCCGATTTTTCCCGATTTTTTCCGATTTTTTTTCCGATTTTTCCCGAATTTTTCCGAATTTTTTTCCCGATTTTCTCCGATTTTTTTCCCGATTTTTTCCCGATTTTTTCCGATTTTTTTTCCGATTTTTTCCGATTTTTTTTCCGATTTTTTCCGATTTTCTCCGATTTTTTTCCGATTTTTTCCCGATTTTTCCGATTTTTTTCCCGATTTTCTCCGATTTTTTTCCCGATTTTTTCCCGATTTTTTCCGATTTTTTTTCCGATTTTTCCGATTTTTTTCCGATTTTTTTCCGATTTTTTTCCCGATTTTCTCCGATTTTTTCCGATTTTTTCCGAATTTTTTTTTCCGATTTTTCCCGATTTTTTCCGATTTTTTTTTTCGATTTTCTCCGATTTTTTTCCCGATTTTTTTCCGATTTTTTTTCCGATTTTTTCCGATTTTTTTTCCGATTTTCTCCGATTTTTTTCCCGATTTTTTTCCGATTTTTCCCGATTTTTTCCGATTTTTTTTCCGATTTTTCCCGAATTTTTCCGAATTTTTTTCCCGATTTTCTCCGATTTTTTTCCTGATTTTTTCCCGATTTTTTCCGATTTTTTTTCCGATTTTTTCCGATTTTTTCCGATTTTCTCCGATTTTTTTCCGATTTTTTTTCCGATTTTTTCCGATTTTTTTTCCGATTTTTTCCGATTTTTTCCGATTTTCTCCGATTTTTTTCCCGATTTTTTCCCGATTTTTTCCGATTTTTTTTCCGATTTTTTCCGATTTTTTTTCCGATTTTCTCCGATTTTTTTCCCGATTTTTTTCCGATTTTTCCCGATTTTTTCCGATTTTTTTTCCGATTTTTCCCGAATTTTTCCGAATTTTTTTCCCGATTTTCTCCGATTTTTTTCCCGATTTTTTCCCGATTTTTTCCGATTTTTTTTCCGATTTTTTCCGATTTTTTTTTCCGATTTTTTCCGATTTTCTCCGATTTTTTTCCCGATTTTTTCCGATTTTTTTCCCGATTTTTTCCGAATTTTTTTTCCGATTTTTCCGATTTTTTTTTCCGATTTTTTCCGAATTTTTCCGATTTTTTCCGAATTTTTTTTCCGATTTTTTCCAGATTTTTTCAGATTTTTTCCGAATTTTTTTTCCGATTTTTTCCCGATTTTTTCCGATTTTTTCCGATTTTTTCCGATTTTTTTTCCGATTTTTTCCGATTTTTTCCGAATTTTTTTTCCGAATTTTTCCGATTTTCTCCGATTTTTTTCCCGATTTTTTTCCGATTTTTCCCGATTTTTCCCGATTTTTTCCGATTTTTTTTCCGATTTTTTCCGATTTTCTCCGATTTTTTTCCCGATTTTTTCCCGATGTTTTCCGATTTTTTTCCGATTTTCTCCGATTTTTTTCCCGATTTTTTCCCGATTTTTTCCGATTTTTTTTCCGATTTTTTCCGATTTTTTTTCCGATTTTCTCCGATTTTTTTCCCGATTTTTTTCCGATTTTTCCCGATTTTTTCCGATTTTTTTTCCGATTTTTCCCGAATTTTTCCGAATTTTTTTCCCGATTTTTCCGATTTTTTTCCCGATTTTTTCCCGATTTTTTCCGATTTTTTTTCCGATTTTTTCCGATTTTTTTTCCGATTTTTTCCGATTTTCTCCGATTTTTTTCCCGATTTTTTCCGATGTTTTCCGATTTTTTTCCCGATTTTCTCCGATTTTTTTCCCGATTTTTTCCCGATTTTTTCCGATTTTTTTTCCGATTTTTTCCGATTTTTTTCCGATTTTTTTCCGATTTTTTTCCCGATTTTCTCCGATTTTTTCCGATTTTTTCCGAATTTTTTTTTCCGATTTTTCCCGATTTTTTCCGATTTTTTTTCCCGATTTTTTCCGATTTTTTCCGACTTTTTTTTCCGATTTTTTCCGATATTTTCCGATTTTTTCCGAATTTTTTTTCCGATTTTTTCCGATTTTTTCCGAATATTTTTCCGATTTTTTCCGAATTTTTTTTCCGATTTTTTCCCGATTTTTCCGATTTTTTTCCCGATTTTCTCCGATTTTTTTCCCGATTTTTTTCCGATTTTTCCCGATTTTCTCCGATTTTTTTTCCGATTTTTTCCGATTTTCTCCGATTTTTTTCCCGATTTTTTCCCGATGTTTTCCGATTTTTTTCCCGATTTTCTCCGATTTTTTTCCCGATTTTTTCCCGATTTTTTCCGATTTTTTTTCCGATTTTTTCCGATTTTTTTTCCGATTTTCTCCGATTTTTTTCCCGATTTTTTTCCGATTTTTCCCGATTTTTTCCGATTTTTTTTCCGATTTTTCCCGAATTTTTCCGAAATTTTTTTCCGATTTTCTCCGATTTTTTTCACGATTTTTTTCCCGATTTTTCCCGATTTTCTCCGATTTTTTTCCCGATTTTTTCCCGATTTTTTCCGATTTTTTTTCCGATTTTTTCCGATTTTTTTTCCGATTTTCTCCGATTTTTTTCCCGATTTTTTTCCGATTTTTCCCGATTTTTTCCGATTTTTTTTTCCGATTTTTCCCGATTTTTTCCGATTTTTTTTACCGATTTTTTCCGATTTTTTTTCCGATTTTTTCCGATTTTTTCCGATTTTTTCCGAATTTTTTTTCCGATTTTTTTTCCGATTTTTTCCGATTTTTTTTTTCCGATTTTTTTCCCGATTTTCTCCGATTTTTTTCCGATTTTTTCCCGATTTTTTCCGATTTTTTTTCCGATTTTTTTCCCGATTTTCTCCGATTTTTTTTCCCGATTTTTTCCCGATTTTTTTCCGATTTTTCCCGATTTTTTCCGATTTTTTTTCCGATTTTTCCCGAATTTTTCCGATTTTTTTCCCGATTTTTTCCGATTTTTTTCCCGATTTTTTCCCGATTTTTTCCGATTTTTTTTCCGATTTTTTCCGATTTTTTTTCCGATTTTCTCCGATTTTTTTCCCGATTTTTTTCCGATTTTTCCCGATTTTTCCTGATTTTTTCCGATTTTTTTTCCGATTTTTCCGATTTTTTCCGAATTTTTTCCGATTTTTCCGATTTTTCCGATTTTTTTCCCGATTTTTTCCCGATTTTTTCCGATTTTTTTTCCGATTTTTTCCGATTTTTTCCGAATTTTTTTTCCGATTTTCTCCGATTTTTTTCCCGATTTTTTCCCGATTTTTTCCGATTTTTTTTTTTTCCCGATTTTTTTCCGATTTTTCCGATTTTTTCCGATTTTTTTTTCCGATTTTTCCGATTTTTTCCGATTTTTTTTCCGATTTTTTCCGATTTTTTCCGACTTTTTTTTCCGATTTTTTCCGATTTTTTGCGATTTTTTCCGAATTTTTTTTCCGATTTTTTCCGATTTTTTCCGATTTTTTTTTCCGATTTTTTTTCCGATTTTCTCCGATTTTTTTCCCGATTTTTTCCGATTTTTTTTCCGATTTTTTTTCCGATTTTCTCCGATTTTTTTCCCGATTTTTTTCCGATTTTTCCCGATTTTTTCCGATTTTTTTTCCGATTTTTCCCGATTTTTCCGATTTTTTTCCCGATTTTCTCCGATTTTTTTCCGATTTTTTCCCGATTTTTTCCGATTTTTTTTCCGATTTTTTCCGATTTTTTTTCCGATTTTCTCCGATTTTTTTCCCGATTTTTTTCCGATTTTTCCCGATTTTTCCTGATTTTTTCCGATTTTTTTTCCGATTTTTCCCGATTTTTTCCGAATTTTTTTCCGATTTTTCCCGATTTTCTCCGATTTTTTTCCCGATTTTTTCCCGATTTTTTCCGATTTTTTTTCCGATTTTTTCCGATTTTTTCCGATTTTTTTTCCGATTTTCTCCGATTTTTTTCCCGATTTTTTTCCGATTTTTTCCGATTTTTTTTCCTATTTTTTTCCGATTTTTTTTCCGATTTTCTCCGATTTTTTTCCCGATTTTTTTCCGATTTTTCCCGATTTTTTCCGAATTTTTTTTTCCGATTTTTCCCGATTTTTTCCGATTTTTTCCGATTTTTTTCGACTTTTTTTTCCGATTTTTTCCGATTTTTTGCGATTTTTTCCGAATTTTTTTTCCGATTTTTTCCGATTTTTTCCGAATTTTTTTTTCCGATTTTTTTCCCGATTTTCTCCGATTTTTTTCCCGATTTTTTCCCGATTTTTTCCGATTTTTTTTCCGATTTTTTCCGATTTTTTTTCCGATTTTCTCCGATTTTTTTCCCGATTTTTTTCCGATTTTTCCCGATTTTTTCCGATTTTTTTTCCGATTTTTCCCGATTTTTTCCGAATTTTTTTCCCGATTTTTTCCGATTTTTTTCCCGATTTTTTCCGATTTTTTCCGATTTTTTTTCCGATTTTTTCCGATTTTTTCCGATTTTCTCCGATTTTTTTCCCGATTTTTTCCCGATTTTTTCCGATTTTTTTCCGATTTTTTCCGATTTTTTTCCGATTTTTTCCCGATTTTTTCCGATTTTTTTTCCGATTTTCTCCGATTTTTTTCCCGATTTTTTTCCGATTTTTTTCCGATTTTCTCCGATTTTTTCCGATTTTTTCCGATTTTTTTTTTCCGATTTTTTCCGATTTTTTCCGATTTTTTTTCCGATTTTTTCCGATTTTTTCCGATTTTTTCCGAATTTTTTTTCCGATTTTTTCCGATTTTTTCCGATTTTTTCCGATTTTTTCCGATTTTTTCCGAATTTTTTTTCCGATTTTTTCCCGATTTTTCCGATTTTTTTCCCGATTTTTTCCGATTTTTTTCCCGATTTTTCCGATTTTTCCGATTTTTCCTGATTTTTTCCGATTTTTTTTCCGATTTTTCCCGATTTTTCCGAATTTTTTTTCCGATTTTCTCCGATTTTTTTCACGATTTTTTTCCGATTTTTCCCGATTTTCTCCGATTTTTTTCCCGATTTTTTCCCGATTTTTTCCGATTTTTTTCCCGATTTTTTTCCGATTTTTCCCGATTTTTTCCGATTTTTTTTTCCGATTTTTCCCGATTTTTTCCGATTTTTTTTCCGATTTTTTCCGATTTTTTCCGATTTTTTTTTCCGATTTTTTCCGATTTTTTGCGATTTTTTCCGATTTTTTTTCCGATTTTTTCCGATTTTTTCCGATTTTTTTTTCCGATTTTTTTTCCGATTTTCTCCGATTTTTTTCCCGATTTTTTCCCGATTTTTTCCGATTTTTTTCCGATTTTTTCCGATTTTTTTTCCGATTTTCTCCGATTTTTTTCCCGATTTTTTTCCGATTTTTCCCGATTTTTTCCGATTTTTTTTCCGATTTTTCCCGAATTTTTCCGAATTTTTTTCCCGATTTTCTCCGATTTTTTTCCCGATTTTTTCCCGATTTTTTCCGATTTTTTTTCCGATTTTTTCCGATTTTTTTTCCGATTTTCTCCGATTTTTTTCCCGATTTTTTTCCGATTTTTCCCGATTTTTCCTGATTTTTTCCGATTTTTTTTCCGATTTTTCCCGATTTTTTCCGAATTTTTTTCCGATTTTTCCCGATTTTCTCCGATTTTTTTCCCGATTTTTTCCCGATTTTTTCCGATTTTTTTTCCGATTTTTTCCGATTTTTTCCGAATTTTTTTTCCGATTTTTCCGATTTTTTCCGATTTTTTTTTCCGATTTTTTCCCGATTTTTCCGATTTTTTTCCCGATTTTTTCCGATTTTTTCCGAATTTTTTTTCCGATTTTCTCCGATTTTTTTCCCGATTTTTTTCCGATTTTTTCCGATTTTTTTTCCTATTTTTTTCCGATTTTTTTTCCGATTTTCTCCGATTTTTTTCCGATTTTTTTCCGATTTTTCCCGATTTTTTCCGAATTTTTTTTCCCGATTTTCCCGATTTTTTCCGATTTTTTTTCCGATTTTTTCCGATTTTTTTTCCGATTTTTTCCGATTTTTTCTGATTTTTTCCGAATTTTTTTTCCGATTTTTTCCGATTTTTTCCGAATTTTTTTTTCCGATTTTTCCCGATTTTTTCCGAATTTTTTTTCTCCGATATTTCCCGATTTTTTCCGATTTTTTTTCCGATTTTTTCCGACTTTTTTTTCCGATTTTTTCCGATTTTTTCTGATTTTTTCCGAATTTTTTTTCCGATTTTTTCCGATTTTTTCCGAATTTTTTTTTCCGATTTTTTTCCCGATTTTCTCCGATTTTTTTCCCGATTTTTTCCCGATTTTTTCCGATTTTTTTTCCGATTTTTTCCGATTTTTTTTCCGATTTTCTCCGATTTTTTTCCCGATTTTTTTCCGATTTTTCCCGATTTTTTCCGAATTTTTTTCCCGATTTTCTCCGATTTTTTTCCCGATTTTTTCCCGATTTTTTCCGATTTTTTTCCCGATTTTTTCCCGATGTTTTCCGATTTTTTTCCCGATTTTCTCCGATTTTTTTCCCGATTTTTTCCCGATTTTTTCCGATTTTTTTTCCGATTTTCTCCGATTTTTTTCCCGATTTTTTTCCGATTTTTTTCCCGATTTTCTCCGATTTTTCCCGATTTTTCCTGATTTTTTCCGATTTTTTTTCCGATTTTTCCCGAATTTTTCCGAATTTTTTTTCCGATTTTCTCCGATTTTTTTCACGATTTTTTTCCCGATTTTTCCCGATTTTCTCCGATTTTTTTCCCGATTTTTTCCGATTTTTTTTCCGATTTTCTCCGATTTTTTTCCCGATTTTTTTCCGATTTTTCCCGATTTTTCCTGATTTTTTCCGATTTTTTTTCCGATTTTTCCCGAATTTTTCCGAATTTTTTTTCCGATTTTCTCCGATTTTTTTCACGATTTTTTTCCCGATTTTTCCCGATTTTCTCCGATTTTTTTCCCGATTCTTTTCCCGATTTTTTTCCGATTTTTCCCGATTTTTTCCGAATTTTTTTTTCCGATTTTTCCCGATTTTTTCCGATTTTTTTTCCGATTTTTTCCGATTTTTTCCGACTTTTTTTTCCGATTTTTTCCGATTTTTTGCGATTTTTTCCGAATTTTTTTTCCGATTTTTTCCGATTTTTTCCGCATTTTTTTTTCCGATTTTTTTCCCGATTTTCTCCGATTTTTTTCCCGATTTTTTCCCGATTTTTTCCGATTTTTTTCCGATTTTTTCCGATTTTTTTTCCGATTTTCTCCGATTTTTTTCCCGATTTTTTTCCGATTTTTCCCGATTTTTTCCGATTTTTTTTCCGATTTTTCCCGAATTTTTCCGAATTTTTTTCCCGATTTTCTCCGATTTTTTTCCCGATTTTTTCCCGATTTTTTCCGATTTTTTTTCCGATTTTTTCCGATTTTTTTTCCGATTTTCTCCGATTTTTTTCCCGATTTTTTTCCGATTTTTCCCGATTTTTCCTGATTTTTTCCGATTTTTTTTCCGATTTTTCCCGATTTTTTCCGAATTTTTTTCCGATTTTTCCCGATTTTCTCCGATTTTTTTCCCGATTTTTTCCCGATTTTTTCCGATTTTTTTTCCGATTTTTTCCGATTTTTTCCGAATTTTTTTTCCGATTTTCTCCGATTTTTTTCCCGATTTTTTCCCGATTTTTTCCGATTTTTTTCCCGATTTTTTTCCGATTTTTCCCGATTTTTTCCGAATTTTTTTTTCCGATTTTTCCCGATTTTTTCCGATTTTTTTTCCGATTTTTTCCGATTTTTTCCGACTTTTTTTTCCGATTTTTTCCGATTTTTTGCGATTTTTTCCGAATTTTTTTTCCGATTTTTTCCGATTTTTTCCGCATTTTTTTTTCCGATTTTTTTCCCGATTTTCTCCGATTTTTTTCCCGATTTTTTCCGATTTTTTTCCGATTTTTTCCGATTTTTTTTCCGATTTTCTCCGATTTTTTTCCCGATTTTTTTCCGATTTTTCCGATTTTTTCCGATTTTTTTTCCGATTTTTCCCGAATTTTTCCGATTTTTTTCCCGATTTTCTCCGATTTTTTTCCCGATTTTTTCCCGATTTTTTCCGATTTTTTTTCCGATTTTTTCCGATTTTTTTTCCGATTTTCTCCGATTTTTTTCCCGATTTTTTTCCGATTTTTCCCGATTTTTCCGATTTTTTCCGATTTTTTTTCCGATTTTTCCCGATTTTTTTTCCGATTTTTTTCCGATTTTTCCCGATTTTCTCCGATTTTTTTCCCGATTTTTTCCCGATTTTTTCCGATTTTTTTTCCGATTTTTTCCGATTTTTTCCGAATTTTTTTTCCGATTTTCTCCGATTTTTTTCCCGATTTTTTTCCGATTTTTTCCGATTTTTTTTCCGATTTTTTTCCGATTTTTTTTCCGATTTTCTCCGATTTTTTTCCCGATTTTTTTCCGATTTTTCCCGATTTTTTCCGATTTTTTTTTCCGATTTTTCCGATTTTTTCCGATTTTTTCCGATTTTTTTCGACTTTTTTTTCCGATTTTTTCCGATTTTTTGCGATTTTTTCCGAATTTTTTTTCCGATTTTTTCCGATTTTTTCCGATTTTTTTTTCCGATTTTTTTCCCGATTTTCTCCGATTTTTTTCCCGATTTTTTCCCGATTTTTTCCGATTTTTTTTCCGATTTTTTCCGATTTTTTTTCCGATTTTCTCCGATTTTTTTCCCGATTTTTTTCCGATTTTTCCCGATTTTTTCCGATTTTTTTTCCGATTTTTCCCGAATTTTTCCGAATTTTTTTCCCGATTTTCTCCGATTTTTTTCCCGATTTTTTCCCGATTTTTTCCGATTTTTTTTCCGATTTTTTCCGATTTTTTCCGATTTTCTCCGATTTTTTTCCCGATTTTTTCCCGATTTTTCCGATTTTTTTCCCGATTTTCTCCGATTTTTTTCCCGATTTTTTCCCGATTTTTTCCGATTTTTTTTCCGATTTTCTCCGATTTTTTTCCCGATTTTTTTCCGATTTTTTTCCCGATTTTCTCCGATTTTTTCCGATTTTTTCCGAATTTTTTTTTCCGATTTTTTCCGATTTTTTCCGACTTTTTTTTCCGATTTTTTCCGATATTTTCCGATTTTTTCCGAATTTTTTTTCCGATTTTTTCCGATTTTTTCCGAATATTTTTCCGATTTTTTCCGATTTTTTTTTCCGATTTTTTCCCGATTTTTCCGATTTTTTTCCCGATTTTCTCCGATTTTTTTCCCGATTTTTTCCCGATTTTTTCCGATTTTTTTTCCGATTTTTTCCGATTTTTTTTCCGATTTTCTCCGATTTTTTTCCCGATTTTTTTCCGATTTTTCCCGATTTTTCCTGATTTTTTCCGATTTTTTTTCCGATTTTTCCCGAATTTTTCCGAATTTTTTTTCCGATTTTCTCCGATTTTTTTCACGATTTTTTTCCCGATTTTTCCCGATTTTCTCCGATTTTTTTCCCGATTTTTTCCCGATTTTTTCCGATTTTTTTTCCGATTTTTCCCGATTTTCTCCGATTTTTTTCCCGATTTTTTCCCGATTTTTTCCGATTTTTTTTCCGATTTTTTCCGATTTTTTCCGATTTTTTTTTCCGATTTTCTCCGATTTTTTTCCCGATTTTTTTCCGATTTTTTCCGATTTTTTTTCCTATTTTTTTCCGATTTTTTTTCCGATTTTCTCCGATTTTTTTCCCGATTTTTTTCCGATTTTTCCCGATTTTTTCCGAATTTTTTTTTCCGATTTTTTTTCCGATTTTTTCAGATTTTTTCCGATTTTTTTTCCGATTTTTTCCGATTTTTTGCGATTTTTTCCGAATTTTTTTTCCGATTTTTTCCGATTTTTTCCGAATTTTTTTTTCCGATTTTTTTCCCGATTTTCTCCGATTTTTTTCCCGATTTTTTCCCGAATTTTTCCGAATTTTTTTCCCGATTTTTTCCGAATTTTTTTCCCGATTTTCTCCGATTTTTTTCCCGATTTTTTCCGATTTTCTCCGATTTTTTTCCCGATTTTTTCCCGATGTTTTCCGATTTTTTTCCCGATTTTCTCCGATTTTTTTCCCGATTTTTTCCCGATTTTTTCCGATTTTTTTTCCGATTTTCTCCGATTTTTTTCCCGATTTTTTTCCGATTTTTTTCCCGATTTTCTCCGATTTTTTCCGATTTTTTCCGAATTTTTTTTTCCGATTTTTCCCGATTTTTTCCGATTTTTTTTTCCGATTTTTTCCGATTTTTTCCGACTTTTTTTTCCGATTTTTTCCGATATTTTCCGATTTTTTCCGAATTTTTTTTCCGATTTTTTCCGATTTTTTCCGAATATTTTTCCGATTTTTTCCGATTTTTTTTTCCGATTTTTTCCCGATTTTTCCGATTTTTTTCCCGATTTTCTCCGATTTTTTTCCCGATTTTTTTTCCGATTTTCTCCGATTTTTTTCCCGATTTTTTTCCGATTTTTCCCGATTTTTCCTGATTTTTTCCGATTTTTTTTCCGATTTTTCCCGAATTTTTCCGAATTTTTTTTCCGATTTTCTCCGATTTTTTTCACGATTTTTTTCCCGATTTTTCCCGATTTTCTCCGATTTTTTTCCCGATTTTTTCCCGATTTTTTCCGATTTTTTTTCCGATTTTTTCCGATTTTTTTCGATTTTTTTTCCGATTTTTCCGATTTTTTTCCGATTTTTTTCCGATTTTTTCCGATTTTTTTTCCTATTTTTTTCCGATTTTTTTTCCGATTTTCTCCGATTTTTTTCCCGATTTTTTTCCGATTTTTCCCGATTTTTTCCGAATTTTTTTTCCGATTTTCTCCGATTTTTTTCTCGATTTTTTCTGAATTTTTTTTCCGATTTTTTCCGATTTTTCCCGATTTTTTCCGATTTTTTCCGATTTTTTCCGAATTTTTTTTTCCGATTTTTCCCGATTTTTTCCGATTTTTTTTTCCGATTTTTTCCGATTTTTTCCGATTTTTTTTTTTTCCGATTTTTTCCGATTTTTCCGATTTTTTCCGAATTTTTTTTCCGATTTTTTCCGATTTTTTCCGATTTTTCCGATTTTTTCCGATTTTTTTTTCCGATTTTTTCCGATTTTTTCCGATTTTTTTCCCGATTTTTCCGATTTTTTTCCGATTTTTTTTCCGATTTTTCCGATTTTTTTCCGATTTTTTTCCGATTTTTTTCCGATTTTTCCTGATTTTTTCCGATTTTTTTTCCGATTTTTTCCCGATTTTTTTTCCGATTTTTTTTTTTTCCCGATTTTTTTTTCCGATTTTTTCCGATTTTTTTCCCGATTTTTTCCGATTTTTTCCGATTTTTTTTCCTATTTTTTTCCGATTTTTTTTCCGATTTTCTCCGATTATTTTCCCGATTTTTTTCCGATTTTTCCCGATTTTTTCCGAATTTTTTTTCCGATTTTCTCCGATTTTTTTCTCGATTTTTTCTGAATTTTTTTTCCGATTTTTTCCGATTTTTCCCGATTTTTTCCGATTTTTTTTCCGATTTTTCCCGATTTTTTCCGATTTTTTTTCCGATTTTTTCCGATTTTTTCCGACTTTTTTTTCCGATTTTTTCCGATTTTTTGCGATTTTTTCCGAATTTTTTTTCCGATTTTTTCCGATTTTTTCCGAATTTTTTTTTCCGATTTTTTTCCCGATTTTTTCCGATTTTTTTCCCGATTTTTTCCGATTTTTTCCGATTTTTTTTCCGATTTTTTCCGATTTTTTTTCCGATTTTCTCCGATTTTTTTCCCGATTTTTTTCCGATTTTTCCCGATTTTTTCCGATTTTTTTTCCGATTTTTCCCGAATTTTTCCGAATTTTTTTCCCGATTTTCTCCGATTTTTTTCCCGATTTTTTCCCGATTTTTTCCGATTTTTTTTCCGATTTTTTCCGATTTTTTTTCCGATTTTTTCCGATTTTCTCCGATTTTTTTCCCGATTTTTTCCCGATGTTTTCCGATTTTTTTCCCGATTTTCTCCGATTTTTTTCCCGATTTTTTCCCGATTTTTTCCGATTTTTTTTCCGATTTTCTCCGATTTTTTTCCCGATTTTTTTCCGATTTTTTTCCGATTTTTCCGATTTTTTCCGATTTTTTCCGATTTTTTTTTTTTTTCCGATTTTTTTCCCCGATTTTTTCCGATTTTTTTCCCGATTTTCTCCGATTTTTTCCGATTTTTTTTCCGATTTTTTCCGATTTTTTCCGATTTTTTCCGAATTTTTTTTCCGATTTTTTCCGATTTTTTCCGAATATTTTTCCGATTTTTTCCTATTTTTTTTCCGATTTTTTCCCGATTTTTCCGATTTTTTTCCCGATTTTTTCCGATTTTCTCCGATTTTTTTCCCGATTTTTTCCCGATTTTTTTCCGATTTTTTTCCGATTTTTCCGATTTTTTTCCGATTTTTTCCGATTTTTTCCGATTTTTTTTTTTTTTCGATTTTTCCGATTTTTTTCCGATTTTTTTCCGATTTTTTTCCGATTTTTTTCCGATTTTTTCCGATTTTTTTTCCGATTTTTTCCGATTTTTTTTTTTTCCGATTTTTTCCGATTTTTTCCGATTTTTTTTCCGATTTTTTCCGATTTTTCCGATTTTTTCCGAATTTTTTTTCCGATTTTTTCCGATTTTTTCCGATTTTTTTCCGATTTTTTCCGATTTTTTTTTCCGATTTTTTCCCGATTTTTCCGATTTTTTTCCCGATTTTTTCCGATTTTTTTCCCGATTTTTTCCCGATTTTTTCCGATTTTTTTTCCGATTTTTTTCCGATTTTTTTTTTTTTTTCCGATTTTCTCCGATTTTTTTCCCGATTTTTTTCCGATTTTTCCCGATTTTTCCTGATTTTTTCCGATTTTTTTTCCGATTTTTCCCGATTTTTTCCGAATTTTTTTTCCGATTTTTCCGATTTTTTTCACGATTTTTTTCCCGATTTTTCCCGATTTTTCCGATTTTTTTCCCGATTTTTTCCCGATTTTTTCCGATTTTTTTTCCGATTTTTCCCGATTTTCTCCGATTTTTTTCCCGATTTTTTCCCGATTTTTTCCGATTTTTTTTCCGATTTTTTCCGATTTTTTCCGATTTTTTTTTCCGATTTTTTCCGATTTTTTTCCGATTTTTTTCCGATTTTTTCCGATTTTTTTTCCGATTTTTTTCCGATTTTTTTTCCGATTTTTTCCGATTTTTTTCCCGATTTTTTTCCGATTTTTCCCGATTTTTTCCGAATTTTTTTTTCCGATTTTTTTTCCGATTTTTTCAGATTTTTTCCGACTTTTTTTTCCGATTTTTTCCGATTTTTTGCGATTTTTTCCGAATTTTTTTTCCGATTTTTTCCGATTTTTTCCGAATTTTTTTTTCCGATTTTTTTCCCGATTTTCTCCGATTTTTTTCCCGATTTTTTCCCGAATTTTTCCGATTTTTTTTTTTTCCGATTTTTTCCGATTTTTTTCCCGATTTTTCCGATTTTTTTCCCGATTTTTTCCGATTTTTCCGATTTTTTTCCCGATTTTTTCCGATTTTTTCCGATTTTTTTCCGATTTTTCCGATTTTTTTCCCGATTTTTTCCCGATTTTTTCCGATTTTTTTTCCGATTTTCTCCGATTTTTTTCCCGATTTTTTTCCGATTTTTTTCCCGATTTTTCCGATTTTTTCCGATTTTTTCCGAATTTTTTTTACGATTTTTCCCGATTTTTTCCGATTTTTTTTTCCGATTTTTTCCGATTTTTTCCGATTTTTTTTCCGATTTTTTCCGATTTTTTCCGATTTTTTCCCGAATTTTTTTTCCGATTTTTTCCGATTTTTTCCGAATTTTTTCCGATTTTTTCCGATTTTTTTTTCCGATTTTTTCCCGATTTTTCCGATTTTTTTCCCGATTTTCTCCGATTTTTTTCCCGATTTTTTTTCCGATTTTCTCCGATTTTTTTCCCGATTTTTTTCCGATTTTTCCCGATTTTTCCTGATTTTTTCCGATTTTTTTTCCGATTTTTCCCGAATTTTTCCGATTTTTTTTCCGATTTTTTCCGATTTTTTTCCGATTTTTTTCCGATTTTTCCCGATTTTTTCCGATTTTTTTCCCGATTTTTTCCGATTTTTTCCGATTTTTTTTCCGATTTTTTCCGATTTTTTCCGAATTTTTTTTCCGATTTTCTCCGATTTTTTTCCCGATTTTTTTCCGATTTTTTCCGATTTTTTTTCCGATTTTTTTCCGATTTTTTTTTTTTCCGATTTTCTCCGATTTTTTTCCCGATTTTTTTCCGATTTTTCCCGATTTTTTCCGAATTTTTTTTCCGATTTTCTCCGATTTTTTTCTCGATTTTTTCCGAATTTTTTTTCCGATTTTTTCCGATTTTTCCCGATTTTTTCCGATTTTTTTTCCGATTTTTCCCGATTTTTTCCGATTTTTTTTCCGATTTTTTCCGATTTTTTCCGATTTTTTTTCCGATTTTTTCCGATTTTTTGCGATTTTTTCCGAATTTTTTTTTCGATTTTTTCCGATTTTTTCCGAATTTTTTTTTCCGATTTTTTTCCCGATTTTCTCCGATTTTTTTCCCGATTTTTTCCCGATTTTTTCCGATTTTTTTTCCGATTTTTTCCGATTTTTTTTCCGATTTTCTCCGATTTTTTTCCCGATTTTTTTCCGATTTTTCCCGATTTTTTCCGATTTTTTTTCCGATTTTTCCCGAATTTTTCCGAATTTTTTTCCCGATTTTCTCCGATTTTTTTCCCGATTTTTTCCCGATTTTTTCCGATTTTTTTTCCGATTTTTTCCGATTTTTTTTCCGATTTTTTCCGATTTTCTCCGATTTTTTTCCCGATTTTTTCCCGATGTTTTCCGATTTTTTTCCCGATTTTCTCCGATTTTTTTCCCGATTTTTTCCCGATTTTTTCCGATTTTTTTTCCGATTTTCTCCGATTTTTTTCCCGATTTTTTTCCGATTTTTTTTTCCGATTTTTTCCGATTTTTTCCGACTTTTTTTTCCGATTTTTTCCGATTTTTTCCGATTTTTTTTTCCGATTTTTTCCGATTTTTTCCGATTTTTTTTTCCGATTTTTTCCGATTTTTTCCGATTTTTTCCGATTTTTTTTCCGATTTTTTCCGATTTTTTCCGATTTTTTCCGATTTTTTCCGATTTTTTTTTTTTCCGATTTTTTCCGATTTTTCCGATTTTTTTCCCGATTTTTTCCGATTTTTTTCCGATTTTTTCCCGATTTTTTCCGATTTTTTTTTCGATTTTTTCCGATTTTTTTTCCGATTTTTCCGATTTTTTTCCCGATTTTTTTCCGATTTTTCCCGATTTTTCCTGATTTTTTTCGATTTTTTTTCCGATTTTTCCCGATTTTTTTTCCGATTTTTTTTCCGATTTTTTCCGATTTTTTTTCCGATTTTTTTTCCGATTTTTTTTTTTCCGATTTTTTTCCGATTTTTCCCGATTTTTTCCGATTTTTTTCCGATTTTTTCCGATTTTTTCCGATTTTTTTTCCGATTTTTCCCGATTTTTTCCGATTTTTTTCCCGATTTTTTCCGATTTTTTCCGATTTTTTTTCCGATTTTTTTTTTTCCGAATTTTTTTTCCGATTTTCTCCGATTTTTTTCCCGATTTTTTTCCGATTTTTTCCGATTTTTTTTCCTATTTTTTTCCGATTTTTTTTTCCGATTTTCTCCGATTTTTTTCCCGATTTTTTTCCGATTTTTCCCGATTTTTTCCGAATTTTTTTTTCCGATTTTTCCCGATTTTTTCCGATTTTTTTTCCGATTTTTTCCGATTTTTTCCGACTTTTTTTTCCGATTTTTTACGATTTTTTGCGATTTTTTCCGAATTTTTTTTCCGATTTTTTCCGATTTTTTCCGAATTTTTTTTTCCGATTTTTTTCCCGATTTTTTCCCGATTTTTTCCGATTTTTTTTCCGATTTTTTCCGATTTTTTTCCGATTTTCTCCGATTTTTTTCCCGATTTTTTCCCGATTTTTTCCGATTTTTTTTTCCGATTTTTTTTCCTATTTTTTTCCGATTTTTTTTCCGATTTTCTCCGATTTTTTTCCCGATTTTTTTCCGATTTTTTCCGATTTTTCCGATTTTTTTCCCGATTTTTTATCGATTTTTTCCGATTTTTTTCCGATTTTCTCCGATTTTTTTCCCGATTTTTTCCGATTTTTTCCGATTTTTTTTCCGATTTTTCCGATTTTTTTCCCGATTTTTTTCCGATTTTTTTCCCGATTTTCTCCGATTTTTTCCGATTTTTTCCGATTTTTTTTTTCCGATTTTTTTCCGATTTTTTTCCGATTTTTTTCCCGATTTTTTCCGATTTTTCCGATTTTTTCCGATTTTTTTTCCGATTTTTTTTCCGATTTTTTCCGAATATTTTTCCGATTTTTTCCGATTTTTTTTTCCGATTTTTTCCGATTTTTCCGATTTTTTTCCCGATTTTTCCGATTTTTTTCCCGATTTTTTTTTTTTTCCGATTTTCTCCGATTTTTTTCCCGATTTTTTTCCGATTTTTCCCGATTTTTCCTGATTTTTTCCGATTTTTTTTCCGATTTTTCCGATTTTTTCCGAATTTTTTTTCCGATTTTCTCCGATTTTTTTCACGATTTTTTTCCCGATTTTTCCCGATTTTCTCCGATTTTTTTCCGATTTTTTCCCGATTTTTTCCGATTTTTTTTCCGATTTTTTCCGATTTTTTCCGATTTTTTTCCCGATTTTTTCCCGATTTTTTCCGATTTTTTTTCCGATTTTTTCCGATTTTTTCCGAATTTTTTTTCCGATTTTCTCCGATTTTTTTCCCGATTTTTTTCCGATTTTTTCCCGATTTTTTCCGATTTTTTTTCCGATTTTCTCCGATTTTTTTCCCGATTTTTTTCCGATTTTTCCCGATTTTTTCCGATTTTTTTTCCGATTTTTCCCGAATTTTTCCGATTTTTTTTTTTTTCCCGATTTTTCCGATTTTTTTCCCGATTTTTTCCGATTTTTTCCGATTTTTTTTCCGATTTTTTCCGATTTTTTTTTTTTTTCGATTTTTTCCGATTTTTTCCGATTTTTTTCCCGATTTTTTCCCGATTTTTCCGATTTTTTTCCCGATTTTCTCCGATTTTTTTCCGATTTTTTCCCGATTTTTTCCGATTTTTTTTTTTTTCCGATTTTTCCCGAATTTTTCCGATTTTTTTCCCGATTTTTCCGATTTTTTTCCCGATTTTTTCCGATTTTTTTCCGATTTTTTTCCCGATTTTTTCCGATTTTTTTTCCGATTTTTCCCGAATTTTTCCGAATTTTTTTCCCGATTTTCTCCGATTTTTTTCCCGATTTTTTCCCGATTTTTTCCGATTTTTTCCGAATTTTTTTTCCGATTTTTCCCGATTTTTTCCGATTTTTTTTCCGATTTTCTCCGATTTTTTTCCCGATTTTTTTCCGATTTTTCCCGATTTTTTCCGATTTTTTTTCCGATTTTTCCCGATTTTTTCCGATTTTTTTTCCGATTTTTTCCGATTTTTTCCGACTTTTTTTTCCGATTTTTTCCGATTTTTTGCGATTTTTTCCGAATTTTTTTTCCGATTTTTTCCGATTTTTTCCGAATTTTTTTTTCCGATTTTTTTCCCGATTTTTTCCCGATTTTTTCCGATTT
Organism: Oncorhynchus clarkii lewisi; assembly: GCF_045791955.1. Taxonomy (NCBI): domain Eukaryota; kingdom Metazoa; phylum Chordata; class Actinopteri; order Salmoniformes; family Salmonidae; genus Oncorhynchus; species Oncorhynchus clarkii. Next base: position 64,304 of record NW_027258153.1, on the reverse strand, counting down.
TTTTTCCGATTTTTCCCGATTTTCTCCGATTTTTTTCCGATTTTTTCCGATTTTTTCCGATTTTTTTTCCGATTTTTTCCGATTTTTTCCGATTTTTTTTCCGATTTTCTCCGATTTTTTTCCCGATTTTTTTCCGATTTTTTCCGATTTTTTTTCCGATTTTTTTCCGATTTTTTTTTTTTTTTCCGATTTTCTCCGATTTTTTTCCCGATTTTTTTCCGATTTTTTCCGATTTTCTCCGATTTTTTTCCCGATTTTTTATTTTTTTCGATTTTTTCCGATTTTTTTCCCGATTTTCTCCGATTTTTTTCCCGATTTTTTCCGATTTTTTTCCGATTTTTTTTCCGATTTTCTCCGATTTTTTTCCCGATTTTTTTCCGATTTTTTTCCCGATTTTTCCGATTTTTTCCGATTTTTTCCGAATTTTTTTTTCCGATTTTTCCCGATTTTTTCCGATTTTTTTTTCCGATTTTTTCCGATTTTTTCCGAATTTTTTTTCCGATTTTTTCCGATTTTTTCCGATTTTTTCCGATTTTTTTTCCGATTTTTTCCGATTTTTTCCGAATATTTTTCCGATTTTTTCCGATTTTTTTTTCCGATTTTTTCCCGATTTTTCCGATTTTTTTCCCGATTTTCTCCGATTTTTTTCCCGATTTTTTTTCCGATTTTCTCCGATTTTTTTCCCGATTTTTTTCCGATTTTTTTTCCGATTTTTTCCGATTTTTTCCGATTTTTTTTCCGATTTTTCCCGAATTTTTCCGAATTTTTTTCCCGATTTTCTCCGATAATTTTTCCCGATTTTTTCCCGATTTTTTCCGATTTTTTCCGATTTTTTTTCCGATTTTTTCCGATTTTCTCCGATTTTTTTCCCGATTTTTTATCGATGTTTTCCGATTTTTTTCCCGATTTTCTCCGATTTTTTTCCCGATTTTTTTTCCGATTTTCTCCGATTTTTTTCCCGATTTTTTTCCGATTTTTCCCGATTTTTTCCGATTTTTTTTCCGATTTTTCCCGAATTTTTCCGAATTTTTTTCCCGATTTTCTCCGATAATTTTTCCCGATTTTTTCCGATTTTTTCCGATTTTTTCCGATTTTTTTTCCGATTTTTTCCGATTTTCTCCGATTTTTTTCCCGATTTTTTATCGATTTTTCCGATTTTTTTCCCGATTTTCTTTTTTTCCGATTTTTTTCCCGATTTTTTCCGATTTTTTCCGATTTTTTTTCCGATTTTCTCCGATTTTTTTCCCGATTTTTTTCCGATTTTTTTCCGATTTTTTCCGATTTTTTCCGATTTTTTCCGAATTTTTTTTTCCGATTTTTCCGATTTTTTCCGATTTTTTTTTCCGATTTTTTCCGATTTTTTCCGATTTTTTTTCCGATTTTTTCCGATTTTTCCGATTTTTTCCGAATTTTTTTTCCGATTTTTTCCGATTTTTTCCGAATATTTTTCCGATTTTTTCCGATTTTTTTTCCGATTTTTTCCCGATTTTTCCGATTTTTTTCCGATTTTTTTCCGATTTTTCCCGATTTTTCCTGATTTTTTCCGATTTTTTTTCCGATTTTTCCCGATTTTTCCGATTTTTTTTCCGATTTTTCCGATTTTTTTCCGATTTTTTTCCCGATTTTTCCCGATTTTTCCGATTTTTTTCCCGATTTTTTCCCGATTTTTTCCGATTTTTTTTCCGATTTTTCCGATTTTCTCCGATTTTTTTCCCGATTTTTTCCCGATTTTTTCCGATTTTTTTTCCGATTTTTTCCGATTTTTTCCGAATTTTTTTTCCGATTTTCTCCGATTTTTTTCCCGATTTTTTTCCGATTTTTTCCGATTTTTTTTCCTATTTTTTTCCGATTTTTTTTTCCGATTTTCTCCGATTTTTTTCCCGATTTTTTTCCGATTTTTCCCGATTTTTTCCGAATTTTTCCGAATTTTTTTTCCGATTTTTTCCGAATTTTTTTCTCCGATTTTTTTCCCGATTTTTTCCCGATTTTTTCCGATTTTTTTTCCGATTTTTCCCGATTTTCTCCGATTTTTTTCCCGATTTTTTTCCGATTTTTTCCGATTTTTTTTCCTATTTTTTTCCGATTTTTTTTTCCGATTTTCTCCGATTTTTTCCGACTTTTTTTTCCGATTTTTTGCGATTTTTTCCGAATTTTTTTTCCGATTTTTTCCGATTTTTTCCGAATTTTTTTTTCCGATTTTTTTCCCGATTTTTTCCCGATTTTTTCCGATTTTTTTTCCGATTTTTTCCGATTTTTTTTCCGATTTTCTCCGATTTTTTTCCCGATTTTTTTCCGATTTTTCCGATTTTTTCCGATTTTTTTCCGATTTTTTCCCGATTTTTTCCGATTTTTTTTCCGATTTTTTTTCCGATTTTTTCCGATTTTTTTCCCGATTTTTTCCCGATTTTTTTTTTTCCGATTTTTTTTTTTTTCGATTTTTTCCGATTTTTTCCGATTTTTTTTCCGATTTTCTCCGATTTTTTTCCCGATTTTTTTCCGATTTTTTCCGATTTTTTTTCCTATTTTTTTCCGATTTTTTTTCCGATTTTCTCCGATTTTTTTCCCGATTTTTTTCCGATTTTTCCCGATTTTTTCCGAATTTTTTTTTCCGATTTTTCCCGATTTTTTCCGATTTTTTTTCCGATTTTTTTTTTTTCCGATTTTTTCCGATTTTTTTTCCGATTTTTTCCGATTTTTGCCGATTTTTTCCGATTTTTTTTCCGATTTTTTCCGATTTTTTCCGAATTTTTTTTTCCGATTTTTTTCCCGATTTTTTTTTCCGATTTTTTTCCCGATTTTTTCCCGATTTTTTCCGATTTTTTTTCCGATTTTTTCCGATTTTTTTTCCGATTTTTTTTCCGATTTTTTTCCGATTTTTTTCCGATTTTTTTCCGATTTTTTTTCCGATTTTTTCCCGATTTTTTTCCCGATTTTTCCGATTTTTTTCCGATTTTTCCGATTTTTTTCCGATTTTTTCCGATTTTTTCCCGATTTTTTTTCCGATTTTTTCCGATTTTTTTTCCGATTTTTTCCGATTTTTTTCCGATTTTTTCCGATTTTTTCCCGATTTTTCCCGATTTTTTTCCCGATTTTTCCGATTTTTTTCCCGATTTTTTCCCGATTTTTTCCGATTTTTTCCGATTTTTTTTCCGATTTTCTCCGATTTTTTTCCGATTTTTTTCCGATTTTTTCCGATTTTTTTTCCTTTTTTTCCGATTTTTTTCCGATTTTTTTTCCGATTTTCTCCGATTTTTTTCCCGATTTTTTTCCGATTTTTCCCGATTTTTTCCGAATTTTTTTTTCCGATTTTTCCCGATTTTTTCCGATTTTTTTTCCGATTTTTTCCGATTTTTTCCGACTTTTTTTTTTTTCCGATTTTTTCCGATTTTTTGCGATTTTTTCCGAATTTTTTTTCCGATTTTTTCCGATTTTTTCCGAATTTTTTTTTCCGATTTTTTTCCCGATTTTTTCCCGATTTTTTCCGATTTTTTTTCCGATTTTTCCCGATTTTCTCCGATTTTTTTCCCGATTTTTTCCCGATTTTTTCCGATTTTTTTTTTTTTCCGATTTTTTCCGATTTTTTCCGAATTTTTTTTCCGATTTTCTCCGATTTTTTTCCCGATTTTTTTCCGATTTTTTCCGATTTTTTTTCCGATTTTTTTCCGATTTTTTTTTTTTTTTTCCGATTTTTTCCGATTTTTTTCCCGATTTTTTTCCGATTTTTCCCGATTTTTTCCGAATTTTTTTTTCCGATTTTTCCCGATTTTTTCCGATTTTTTTTCAGATTTTTTCCGATTTTTTCCGATTTTTTTCCGATTTTTTACGATTTTTTCCCGATTTTTTCCGATTTTTTTTCCGATTTTTCCCGATTTTTTCCGATTTTTTTTTTTTTCCGATTTTTTTCCCGATTTTTTCCGATTTTTTCCGATTTTTTTTCCGATTTTTTCCGATTTTTTTTCCGATTTTCTCCGATTTTTTTCCCGATTTTTTTCCGATTTTTCCCGATTTTCTCCGATTTTTTTCCCGATTTTTTCCCGATTTTTTCCGATTTTTTTTCCGATTTTTCCCGATTTTCTCCGATTTTTTTCCCGATTTTTTCCCGATTTTTTCCGATTTTTTTTCCGATTTTTTCCGATTTTTTCCGAATTTTTTTTCCGATTTTTCCCGATTTTTTTCCGATTTTTTTTTTTTCGATTTTTTCCGATTTTTTTTCCGATTTTTTTCCGATTTTTTTTCCGATTTTTCCGATTTTTTTCCCGATTTTTTTCCGATTTTTCCCGATTTTTTCCGAATTTTTTTTTCCGATTTTTCCCGATTTTTTCCGATTTTTTTTCCGATTTTTTCCGATTTTTTCCGATTTTTTTTCCGATTTTTTCCGATTTTTTCCCGATTTTTTCCGATTTTTTTTCCGATTTTTTCCGATTTTTTTTCCGATTTTTTTTCCGATTTTTTTTTTTTTTTCCGATTTTTTCCGATTTTTTTCCCGATTTTTTCCCGATTTTTTCCGATTTTTTCCGATTTTTTTTCCGATTTTTTCCGATTTTTCCGATTTTTTTCCCGATTTTTTCCGATTTTTTTCCGATTTTTTCCCGATTTTTTCCGATTTTTTTTCCGATTTTTTCCGATTTTTTTTCCGATTTTTTCCGATTTTTTCCGAATTTTTTTTCCGATTTTTTCCCGATTTTTCCGATTTTTTTCCCGATTTTCTCCGATTTTTTTCCCGATTTTTTCCCGATTTTTTCCGATTTTTTTTCCGATTTTTTCCGATTTTTTCCGAATTTTTTTTTCCGATTTTTTTCCCGATTTTTTCCCGATTTTTTCCGATTTTTTTTCCGATTTTTCCCGATTTTCTCCGATTTTTTTCCCGATTTTTTCCCGATTTTTTCCGATTTTTTTTCCGATTTTTTCCGATTTTTTCCGAATTTTTTTTCCGATTTTCTCCGATTTTTTTCCCGATTTTTTTCCGATTTTTTCCGATTTTTTTTCCTATTTTTTTCCGATTTTTTTTCCGATTTTCTCCGATTTTTTTTTTTTTCCCGATTTTTTTCCGATTTTTTCCGATTTTCTCCGATTTTTTTCCCGATTTTTTATCGATTTTTTCCGATTTTTTTTTTTTCCGATTTTTTCCGATTTTTTTCCGATTTTTTCCGATTTTTTCCGATTTTTTTTCCGATTTTCTCCGATTTTTTTCCCGATTTTTTTCCGATTTTTTTCCCGATTTTCTCCGATTTTTTCCGATTTTTTCCGAATTTTTTTTTCCGAATTTTCCCGATTTTTTCCGATTTTTTTTTCCGATTTTTTCCGATTTTTTCCGATTTTTTTTCCGATTTTTTCCGATTTTTTCCGATTTTTTCCGAATTTTTTTTCCGATTTTTTCCGATTTTTTCCGATTTTTTTCCGATTTTTTCCGAATTTTTTTCCGATTTTTTCCCGATTTTTCCGATTTTTTTCCCGATTTTTTCCGATTTTTTTCCCGATTTTTTTTTTTTCCGATTTTTTCCGATTTTTTTCCCGATTTTTTTCCGATTTTTCCCGATTTTTTCCGATTTTTTTTCCGATTTTTCCCGAATTTTTCCGAATTTTTTTCCGATTTTTTCCGATAATTTTTTTTTTTCCGATTTTTTCCCGATTTTTTCCGATTTTTTCCGATTTTTTTTCCGATTTTTTCCGATTTTCTCCGATTTTTTTCCCGATTTTTTATCGATGTTTTCCGATTTTTTTCCCGATTTTCTTCCGATTTTTTTCCGATTTTTTCCCGATTTTTTCCGATTTTTTTTCCGATTTTCTCCGATTTTTTTCCCGATTTTTTTCCGATTTTTTTCCCGATTTTTTCCGATTTTTTCCGATTTTTTCCGAATTTTTTTTTCCGATTTTTCCCGATTTTTTCCGATTTTTTTTTTTTTCCGATTTTTTCCGATTTTTTTTCCGATTTTTTCCGATTTTTTCCGATTTTTTCCGAATTTTTTTTCCGATTTTTTCCGATTTTTTCCGAATATTTTTCCGATTTTTTCCGATTTTTTTTTCCGATTTTTTCCCGATTTTCTCCGATTTTTTTCCCGATTTTTTTCCGATTTTTCCCGATTTTTTTTTCCGATTTTTTCCGATTTTTTTTCCGATTTTTCCCGATTTTTCCGATTTTTTTTCCGATTTTTCCGATTTTTTTCACGATTTTTTTCCCGATTTTTCCCGATTTTCTCCGATTTTTTTCCCGATTTTTTCCCGATTTTTTCCGATTTTTTTTCCGATTTTTTCCGATTTTTTCCGAATTTTTTTTCCGATTTTCTCCGATTTTTTTCCCGATTTTTTTCCGATTTTTTCCGATTTTTTTTTCCGATTTTTTTCCCGATTTTTTCCGATTTTTTCCGATTTTCTCCGATTTTTTTCCGATTTTTTCCCGATTTTCTCCGATTTTTTTCCCGATTTTTTTCCGATTTTTTCCGATTTTTTTTCCTATTTTTTTCCGATTTTTTTTCCGATTTTCTCCGATTTTTTTCCCGATTTTTTTCCCGATTTTTTCCGATTTTTTCCGATTTTTTTTTCCGATTTTTCCGATTTTTTCCGATTTTTTTTCCGATTTTTTCCGATTTTTTCCGAATTTTTTTTTTTCCGATTTTTTCCGATTTTTTCCGATTTTTTCCGATTTTTTTTCCGATTTTTTCCGATTTTTTCCGATTTTTTTTTCCGATTTTTTTCCGATTTTTCCGATTTTTTTCCCGATTTTTTCCCGATTTTTTCCGATTTTTTTTCCGATTTTTTCCGATTTTTTTTCCGATTTTCTCCGATTTTTTTCCCGATTTTTTTCCGATTTTTTCCCGATTTTTCCCGATTTTTTCCGATTTTTTTTCCGATTTTTTTTCCGATTTTTCCGATTTTTTTCCGATTTTTTCCCGATTTTTTCCGATTTTTTTTCCGATTTTTTCCGATTTTTTCCGATTTTTTTTTCCGATTTTTTCCGATTTTTTTCCCGATTTTTTTCCGATTTTTTCCGATTTTTTTTTTTTCCGATTTTTTTCCGATTTTTTTTTCCGATTTTTTCCGATTTTTTTCCCGATTTTTTTCCGATTTTTCCCGATTTTTTCCGATTTTTTTTTCCGATTTTTCCCGATTTTTTCCGATTTTTTTTCCGATTTTTTCCGATTTTTTCCGATTTTTTTCCGATTTTTTACGATTTTTTGCCGATTTTTTCCGATTTTTTTTCCGATTTTTTCCGATTTTTTCCGATTTTTTTTTCCGATTTTTTTCCCGATTTTTTCCGATTTTTTCCGATTTTTTTTCCGATTTTTTCCGATTTTTTTTCCGATTTTCTCCGATTTTTTTCCCGATTTTTTTCCGATTTTTCCCGATTTTTTTCCAATTTTTTTCCCGATTTTTTCCGATTTTTTGCAATTTTTTTTCCGATTTTTCCCGATTTTCTCCGATTTTTTTCCCGATTTTTTCCCGATTTTTTCCGATTTTTTTTTTTTCCGATTTTTTCCGATTTTTTCCGATTTTTTTTCCGATTTTCTCCGATTTTTTTCCCGATTTTTTTCCGATTTTTTCCGATTTTTTTTCCGATTTTTTTCCGATTTTTTTTCCGATTTTTCCGATTTTTTTCCGATTTTTTTCCGATTTTTTCCCGATTTTTTCCGATTTTTTTTTCCGATTTTTCCCGATTTTTTCCGATTTTTTTTCCGATTTTTTCCGATTTTTTCCGACTTTTTTTTCCGATTTTTTCCGATTTTTTGCGATTTTTTCCGAATTTTTTTTCCGATTTTTTCCGATTTTTTCCGATTTTTTTTTTCCGATTTTTTTTCCCGATTTTTCCGATTTTTTTCCGATTTTTTCCCGATTTTTTCCGATTTTTTCCGATTTTTTTTCCGATTTTTCCCGATTTTTTCCGAATTTTTTTTTTCCCGATTTTTTCCGATTTTTTTCCCGATTTTTTCCGATTTTTTTTCCGATTTTTTTCCGATTTTTTCCGATTTTTTTCGATTTTTTTCCGATTTTTTCCGATTTTTTCCCGATTTTTTTCCGATTTTTTTTTCGATTTTTTTCCCGATTTTTTCCGATTTTTTTCCCGATTTTTTCCCGATTTTTTCCGATTTTTTTTCCGATTTTTTCCGATTTTTTTCCGATTTTTTTTTCCGATTTTTTTTTTTTCCCGATTTTTTCCCGATTTTTTCCGATTTTTTTTCCGATTTTTCCCGATTTTCTCCGATTTTTTTCCCGATTTTTTCCGATTTTTTCCGATTTTTTTTCCGATTTTTTCCGATTTTTTCCGAATTTTTTTTCCGATTTTCTCCGATTTTTTTCCCGATTTTTTTCCGATTTTTTCCGATTTTTTTTCCTATTTTTTTCCGATTTTTTTTCCGATTTTCTCCGATTTTTTTCCCGATTTTTTTCCGATTTTTTCCGATTTTCTCCGATTTTTTTCCCGATTTTTTATCGATGTTTTCCGATTTTTTTCCCGATTTTCTCCGATTTTTTTCCCGATTTTTTCCCGATTTTTTCCGATTTTTTTTCCGATTTTCTCCGATTTTTTTCCCGATTTTTTTCCGATTTTTTTCCCGATTTTTTCCGATTTTTTCCGATTTTTTCCGATTTTTTTTTCCGATTTTTCCCGATTTTTTCCGATTTTTTTTTCCGATTTTTTCCGATTTTTTCCGATTTTTTTTCCGATTTTTTCCGATATTTTCCGATTTTTTCCGATTTTTTTTCCGATTTTTTCCGATTTTTTCCGATTTTTTCCGATTTTTTCCGATTTTTTTTCCGATTTTTTCCCGATTTTTCCGATTTTTTTCCCGATTTTCTCCGATTTTTTTCCCGATTTTTTTTCCGATTTTCTCCGATTTTTTTCCCGATTTTTTTCCGATTTTTTTTCCGATTTTTTCCGATTTTTTCCGATTTTTCCCGATTTTTTTTCCCGATTTTTTTCCGATTTTTTTCCGATTTTTTCCGATTTTTTTCCGATTTTTTCCCGATTTTTTCCGATTTTTTCCGATTTTTTTTCCGATTTTTTCCGATTTTCTCCGATTTTTTTCCCGATTTTTTATCGATGTTTTCCGATTTTTTTCCCGATTTTCTCCGATTTTTTTCCCGATTTTTTCCCGATTTTTTCCGATTTTTTTTCCGATTTTCTCCGATTTTTTTCCCGATTTTTTTCCGATTTTTTTCCCGATTTTCTCCGATTTTTTCCGATTTTTTCCGAATTTTTTTTTCCGATTTTTCCCGATTTTTTCCGATTTTTTTTTCCGATTTTTTCCGACTTTTTTTTCCGATTTTTTCCGATATTTTCCGATTTTTTCCGAATTTTTTTTCCGATTTTTTCCGATTTTTTCCGAATATTTTTCCGATTTTTTCCGATTTTTTTTTCCGATTTTTTCCCGATTTTCTCCGATTTTTTTCCCGATTTTTTTCCGATTTTTCCCGATTTTTCCTGATTTTTTCCGATTTTTTTTCCGATTTTTCCCGAATTTTTCCGAATTTTTTTTCCGATTTTCTCCGATTTTTTTCCGATTTTTTTCCGATTTTTCCCGATTTTCTTTTTTCCGATTTTTTTCCCGATTTTTTCCGATTTTTTCGATTTTTTCCGATTTTTTTTCCGATTTTTTCCGATTTTTTCCGAATTTTTTTTCCGATTTTCTCCGATTTTTTTCCCGATTTTTTTCCGATTTTTTCCGATTTTTTTTCCTATTTTTTTCCGATTTTTTTTTCCGATTTTCTCCGATTTTTTTCCCGATTTTTTTCCGATTTTTCCCGATTTTTTCCGAATTTTTCCGAATTTTTTTTCCGATTTTTTCCGAATTTTTTTCTCCGATTTTTTTCCCGATTTTTTCCCGATTTTTTCCGATTTTTTTTCCGATTTTTCCCGATTTTCTCCGATTTTTTTCCCGATTTTTTCCCGATTTTTTCCGATTTTTTTTCCGATTTTTTCCGATTTTTTCCGATTTTTTTTCCGATTTTCTCCGATTTTTTTCCCGATTTTTTTCCGATTTTTCCCATTTTTTTTCCTATTTTTTTCCGATTTTTTTTTCCGATTTTTTTCCATATTTTTTCACTTTTTTTTTCCGATTTTTTCCGATTTTTTGCGATTTTTTCCGATTTTTTTTCCGATTTTTTCCGAATTTTTTTTTCCGATTTTTTTCCCGATTTTTTCCGATTTTTTCCGATTTTTTTTCCGATTTTTTCCGATTTTTTTTCCGATTTTTCCGATTTTTTTCCGATTTTTTTCCGATTTTTCCCGATTTTTTCCGATTTTTTTCCCGATTTTTTCCCGATTTTTTCCGATTTTTTTTCCGATTTTTTTTCCGATTTTTCCGATTTTTTTCCCGATTTTTTCCCGATTTTTTCCGATTTTTTTTCCGATTTTTTCCGAATTTTTCCGATTTTTTTTCCGATTTTTCCGATTTTTTTCCCGATTTTTTTCCGATTTTTTCCGATTTTTTTTCCTATTTTTTTCCGATTTTTTTTCCGATTTTTTCCGATTTTTTTCCGATTTTTTTCCGATTTTTCCCGATTTTTTCCGAATTTTTTTTCCGATTTTTTCCGATTTTTTCCGATTTTTTTTCCGATTTTCTCCGATTTTCTCCGATTTTTTTCCCGATTTTTTTCCGATTTTTTCCGATTTTTTCCGATTTTTTTTCCGATTTTTTTTCCGATTTTTTCCGATTTTTTTCCCGATTTTTTCCGATTTTTTCCGATTTTTTTTTTTTTTCCGATTTTTTCCGATTTTTTCCGATTTTTTTTCCGATTTTTCCCGATTTTTTTCCGATTTTTTTCCGATTTTTTCCGATTTTTTTTCCGATTTTTTTCCGATTTTTTTTTTTTTTTCCGATTTTCTCCGATTTTTTTCCCGATTTTTTTCCGATTTTTCCCGATTTTTTCCGAATTTTTTTTTCCGATTTTTCCCGATTTTTTCCGATTTTTTTTCCGATTTTTTCCGATTTTTTCCGATTTTTTTTCCGATTTTTTACGATTTTTTGCCGATTTTTTCCGATTTTTTTTCCGATTTTTTCCGATTTTTTCCGAATTTTTTTTTCCGATTTTTTTCCCGATTTTTTCCCGATTTTTTCCGATTTTTTTTCCGATTTTTTCCGATTTTTTTTCCGATTTTTTCCCGATTTTTTCCGATTTTTTTCCGATTTTTTTCCGATTTTTTCCGATTTTTTTCCCGATTTTTTTCCCGATTTTTTCCCGATTTTTTCCGATTTTTTTTCCGATTTTTCCCGATTTTTTCCGATTTTTTTTCCGATTTTTTCCCGATTTTTTCCGATTTTTTTTCCGATTTTTTCCGATTTTTTCCGATTTTTTTTCCGATTTTCTCCGATTTTTTTCCCGATTTTTTTCCGATTTTTTCCGATTTTTTTTCCTATTTTTTTCCGATTTTTTTTCCGATTTTCTCCGATTTTTTTCCCGATTTTTTTCCGATTTTTCCCGATTTTTTCCGATTTTTTTTTCCGATTTTTCCCGATTTTTTCCGATTTTTTTTCCGATTTTTTCCGATTTTTTCCGACTTTTTTTTCCGATTTTTTCCGATTTTTTGCGATTTTTTCCGAATTTTTTTTCCGATTTTTTCCGATTTTTTCCGAATTTTTTTTTCCGATTTTTTTTCCCGATTTTCTCCGATTTTTTTCCCGATTTTTTCCCGATTTTTTCCGATTTTTTCCGATTTTTTTTCCGATTTTTTTTCCGATTTTCTCCGATTTTTTTCCCGATTTTTTTCCGATTTTTTTCCGATTTTTTCCGATTTTTTCCGAATTTTTTTCCGATTTTTTCCGATTTTTTTTTTTTTTCCGATTTTTTTTCCGATTTTTTTCGATTTTTTTCCGATTTTTTTCCGATTTTTTTTCCGATTTTTTTTCCGATTTTTTCCGATTTTTTTTCCGATTTTTTCCGATTTTTTCCGATTTTTTTCCCGATTTTTTCCGATTTTTTCCGATTTTTTTCCCGATTTTTTCCGATTTTTTTCCCGATTTTTTCCCGATTTTTTCCGATTTTTTTTCCGATTTTCTCCGATTTTTTTTTTTCCGATTTTTTTCCGATTTTTTCCGATTTTTTTTCCGATTTTTTCCGATTTTTTTTTTTTTTCCGATTTTTCCCGATTTTTTTCCCGATTTTTTTCCGATTTTTCCCGATTTTTTCCGATTTTTTTTTCCGATTTTTCCCGATTTTTTCCGATTTTTTTTCCGATTTTTTCCGATTTTTTCCGATTTTTTTTCCGATTTTTTCCGATTTTTTGCGATTTTTTCCGATTTTTTTTCCGATTTTTTCCGATTTTTTTTCCGATTTTTTTTTCCGATTTTTTCCGATTTTTTCCCGATTTTTTTTTTCCGATTTTTTTTTTTTTTCGATTTTTCCCGATTTTCTCCGATTTTTTTCCCGATTTTTTCCCGATTTTTTCCGATTTTTTTTCCGATTTTTTCCGATTTTTTCCGAATTTTTTTTCCGATTTTTCCGATTTTTTTTTTTCCGATTTTTTTCCGATTTTTTCCGATTTTTTTTCCGATTTTTTTCCGATTTTTTTTCCGATTTTTCCGATTTTTTTCCGATTTTTTCCGATTTTTTCCGATTTTTTTTCCGATTTTTTTCCGATTTTTTTTTCCGATTTTTTCCGATTTTTTCCGATTTTTTTTCCGATTTTTTCCGGTTTTTTTCCGATTTTTTCCGAATTTTTTTTCCGATTTTTTCCGAATTTTTTTTTCCGATTTTTTTCCGATTTTTTCCCGATTTTTTCCGATTTTTTTTCCGATTTTTTCCGATTTTTTTTCCGATTTTTTCCGATTTTTTTTTTTTCCGATTTTTTTCCGATTTTTCCCGATTTTTCCGATTTTTTTCCGATTTTTTCCCGATTTTTTCCGATTTTTTTTCCGATTTTTCCCGATTTTCTCCGATTTTTTTCCCGATTTTTTCCCGATTTTTTCCGATTTTTTTTCCGATTTTTTCCGATTTTTTCCGAATTTTTTTTCCGATTTTCTCCGATTTTTTTCCCGATTTTTTTCCGATTTTTTCCGATTTTTTTTTTTTTTCCGATTTTTTTCCGATTTTTTTTCCGATTTTTCCGATTTTTTTCCCGATTTTTTTCCGATTTTTCCCGATTTTTTCCGATTTTTTTTTCCGATTTTTCCCGATTTTTTCCGATTTTTTTTCCGATTTTTTCCGATTTTTTCCGAATTTTTTTTCCGATTTTTTCCGAATTTTTTCCGATTTTTTCCGATTTTTTTTCCGATTTTTTCCGATTTTTTCCGATTTTTTTTTTTTTTCCGATTTTTTTCCCGATTTTTTCCGATTTTTTTCCGATTTTTTCCCGATTTTTTCCGATTTTTTTTCCGATTTTTTCCGATTTTTTTTCCGATTTTCTCCGATTTTTTTCCCGATTTTTTTCCGATTTTTCCCGATTTTTTCCGATTTTTTTTCCGATTTTTCCCGATTTTTTCCGATTTTTTTTCCGATTTTTTCCGATTTTTTTCCCGATTTTTTTCCGATTTTTTCCGATTTTTTCCGATTTTTTTTTTTTTCCGATTTTTCCCGATTTTTTCCGATTTTTTTCCCGATTTTTTCCCGATTTTTTCCGATTTTTTTTCCGATTTTTTCCGATTTTTTCCGATTTTTTTTTTTTTCCGATTTTTTCCGATTTTTTTCCCGATTTTTTCCGATTTTTTCCGATTTTTTTTCCTATTTTTTTCCGATTTTTTTTTCCGATTTTCTCCGATTTTTTCCGACTTTTTTTTCCGATTTTTTCCGATTTTTTGCGATTTTTTCCGAATTTTTTTTCCGATTTTTTCCGAATTTTTTTTTCCGATTTTTTTCCCGATTTTTTCCCGATTTTTTCCGATTTTTTTTCCGATTTTTTCCGATTTTTTTTCCGATTTTCTCCGATTTTTTTCCCGATTTTTTTCCGATTTTTCCCGATTTTCTCCGATTTTTTTCCCGATTTTTTTTTTTCCGATTTTTTCCGATTTTTTTTTTTTTCCGATTTTTTCCGATTTTTTCCGATTTTTTTTCCGATTTTTTCCGATTTTTTTCCGATTTTTTTCCGATTTTTTCCGATTTTTTTTCCGATTTTTTTCCGATTTTTTTTCCGATTTTTTCCGATTTTTTTCCGATTTTTTTCCGATTTTTCCCGATTTTTTCCGATTTTTTTTTCCGATTTTTCCCGATTTTTTCCGATTTTTTTTCCGATTTTTTCCGATTTTTTCCGAATTTTTTTTCCGATTTTTTCCGAATTTTTGCCGATTTTTTCCGATTTTTTTTCCGATTTTTTCCGATTTTTTCCGATTTTTTTTTCCGATTTTTTTCCCGATTTTTTCCGATTTTTTTTTTTTTTTCCGATTTTTTCCCGATTTTTTCCGATTTTTTTTCCGATTTTTTCCGATTTTTTTTCCGATTTTTCCGATTTTTTTCCCGATTTTTTTCCGATTTTTCCCGATTTTTTCCGATTTTTTTTCCGATTTTTCCCGATTTTTTCCGATTTTTTTTCCCGATTTTTTCCGATTTTTTTCCCGATTTTTTCCGATTTTTTTTCCGATTTTTTCCGATTTTTTTTCCGATTTTTTCCGATTTTTTCCCGATTTTTTTCCGATTTTTTTCCGATTTTTTTCCGATTTTTTTCCGATTTTTTCCGATTTTTTTCCGATTTTTTCCCGATTTTTTCCGATTTTTTTTCCGATTTTTTCCGATTTTTTTCCGATTTTTTTCCGATTTTTTCCGATTTTTTTTCCGATTTTTTTCCGATTTTTTTTCCGATTTTTTCCGATTTTTTTCCCGATTTTTTTCCGATTTTTCCCGATTTTTTCCGATTTTTTTTTCCGATTTTTCCCGATTTTTTCCGATTTTTTTTCCGATTTTTTCCGATTTTTTCCGATTTTTTCTTTTTTTTCCGATTTTTTCCGATTTTTTTTTTTTCGATTTTTTCCGATTTTTTTTCCGATTTTTTCCGATTTTTTCCGATTTTTTTTTCCGATTTTTTTCCGATTTTTTCCGATTTTTTTTCCGATTTTTTTTCCGATTTTTCCCGATTTTCCCGATTTTTTTCCCGATTTTTTCCGATTTTTTCCGATTTTTTTTCCGATTTTTTCCGATTTTTTCCGATTTTTTTTCCGATTTTTCCGATTTTTTTTTTTTTCCGATTTTTTTCCGATTTTTTTCCGATTTTTTTTCCGATTTTTTTCCGATTTTTTTTCCGATTTTTTTCCGATTTTTTTCCGATTTTTTCCGATTTTTTCCGATTTTTTTTTTTTCCGATTTTTTTCCGATTTTTTTTTTTTTCTCCGATTTTTTCCGATTTTTTTTCCGATTTTTTCCGATTTTTTTTTTCCGATTTTTTCCGATTTTTTTTCCGATTTTTTCCGATTTTTTTTTCCGATTTTTTTCCCGATTTTTTCCCCGATTTTTTCCGATTTTTTTTCCGATTTTTTCCGATTTTTTTTCCGATTTTTTCCGATTTTTTTCCGATTTTTTTCCGATTTTTCCCGATTTTCTCCGATTTTTTTCCGATTTTTTCCCGATTTTTTCCGATTTTTTTTCCGATTTTTCCCGATTTTTTCCGATTTTTTTCCCGATTTTTTCCGATTTTTTCCGATTTTTTTTCCGATTTTTTCCGATTTTTTCCGATTTTTTTTCCGATTTTCTCCGATTTTTTTCCGATTTTTTTCCGATTTTTTCCGATTTTTTTTCCTATTTTTTTCCGATTTTTTTTCCGATTTTCTCCGATTTTTTTCCGATTTTTTTCCGATTTTTCCCGATTTTTTCCGATTTTTTTTTTTCCGATTTTTTTTTCCCGATTTTTTCCGATTTTTTTTCCGATTTTTTCCGATTTTTTCCGATTTTTTTTTTTTTTCGATTTTTTCCGATTTTTTCCGATTTTTTCCGATTTTTTTTCCGATTTTTTCCGATTTTTTCCGAATTTTTTTTCCCGATTTTTTTCCCGATTTTTTTTTTTCCCGATTTTTTCCGATTTTTTTCCCGATTTTTTTCCGATTTTTTCCGATTTTTTTTCCGATTTTTTTTCCGATTTTTTTTCCGATTTTTCCGATTTTTTTCCCGATTTTTTTCCGATTTTTTTTTCCGATTTTTTTTCCGATTTTTTTTCCGATTTTTTTCCGATTTTTTTCCGATTTTTTTCCGATTTTTTCCGATTTTTTTCCCGATTTTTTCCCGATTTTTTTCCGATTTTTTTTCCGATTTTTTCCGATTTTTTTTCCGATTTTTTCCGATTTTTTCCGATTTTTTTCCCGATTTTTTCCCGATTTTTTCCGATTTTTTTCCCGATTTTTTTCTCCGATTTTTTTCCGATTTTTTCCCGATTTTTTCCGATTTTTTTTCCGATTTTCTCCGATTTTTTTCCGATTTTTTTCCGATTTTTTCCGATTTTTTTTCCGATTTTTTTCCGATTTTTTTTCCGATTTTCTCCGATTTTTTTCCCGATTTTTTTCCGATTTTTCCCGATTTTTTCCGAATTTTTTTTTCCGATTTTTCCCGATTTTTTCCGATTTTTTTTTTTCCGATTTTTTCCGATTTTTTCCGATTTTTTTTCCGATTTTTTCCGATTTTTTGCGATTTTTTCCGATTTTTTTTCCGATTTTTTCCGATTTTTTCCGATTTTTTTTTTTTTTTCCGATTTTTTTTTTTTTCCGATTTTTTCCCGATTTTTTCCGATTTTTTTTCCGATTTTTCCCGATTTTTTCCGATTTTTTTCCCGATTTTTTCCGATTTTTTCCGATTTTTTTTCCGATTTTTTCCGATTTTTTCCGATTTTTTTTTTTTCCGATTTTTCCGATTTTTTTCCCGATTTTTTTCCGATTTTTTCCGATTTTTTTTCCGATTTTTTTCCGATTTTTTTTCCGATTTTCTCCGATTTTTTTCCCGATTTTTTTCCGATTTTTCCCGATTTTTTCCGAATTTTTTTTTCCGATTTTTCCCGATTTTTTCCGATTTTTTTTCCGATTTTTTCCGATTTTTTCCGATTTTTTTTCCGATTTTTTCCGATTTTTTGCGATTTTTTCCGATTTTTTTTCCGATTTTTTCCGATTTTTTCCGATTTTTTTTTCCGATTTTTTTCCCGATTTTTCCGATTTTTTTCCGATTTTTTCCCGATTTTTTCCGATTTTTTTTCCGATTTTTTCCGATTTTTTCAGATTTTTTCCAATTTTTTTTCCCGAATTTTTCCCGATTTTTTCCGATTTTTTCCGATTTTTTTTCCGATTTTTTCCGATTTTTTTCGATTTTTTTCCCGATTTTTTCCGATTTTTTTCCCGATTTTTTCCCGATTTTTTCCGATTTTTTTTCCGATTTTTTCCGATTTTTTTCTTTTCCGATTTTTTCCGATTTTTTCCGATTTTTTCCGATTTTTTCCCGATTTTTTTCCCGATTTTTTTCCCGATTTTTTCCGATTTTTTTCCCGATTTTTTCCCGATTTTTTCCGATTTTTTTTCCGATTTTTTCTTTTCCGATTTTTTTCCCGATTTTTTTTCGATTTTTTTTCCCGATTTTTTCCGATTTTTTCCGATTTTTTCCGAATTTTTTTTTCCGATTTTTCCCGATTTTTTCCGATTTTTTTTTCCGATTTTTTCCGATTTTTTCCGACTTTTTTTCCGATTTTTTCCGATATTTTCCGATTTTTTCCGAATTTTTTTTCCGATTTTTTCCGATTTTTTCCGAATATTTTTCCGATTTTTTCCGATTTTTTTTTCCGATTTTTTCCCGATTTTTCCGATTTTTTTCCCGATTTTCTCCGATTTTTTTCCCGATTTTTTTCCCGATTTTTTTCCGATTTTTCCCGATTTTTCCTGATTTTTTCCGATTTTTTTTCCGATTTTTCCCGAATTTTTCCGAATTTTTTTTCCGATTTTTCCCGATTTTCTCCGATTTTTTTCCCGATTTTTTCCCGATTTTTTCCGATTTTTTTTCCGATTTTTTCCGATTTTTTCCGAATTTTTTTTCCGATTTTCTCCGATTTTTTTCCCGATTTTTTTCCGATTTTTTCCGATTTTTTTTCCGATTTTTTTCCGATTTTTTTTTTTTCCGATTTTTTCCGATTTTTTTCCGATTTTTTTCCGATTTTTCCCGATTTTTTCCGATTTTTTTCCGATTTTTTCCGATTTTTTCCGATTTTTTTTTCCGATTTTTTCCGATTTTTTGCGATTTTTTCCGATTTTTTTTCCGATTTTTTCCGATTTTTTCCGATTTTTTTTTTCCGATTTTTTTCCGATTTTTCCGATTTTTTTCCGATTTTTTCCGATTTTTTCCGATTTTTTTTCCGATTTTTTCCGATTTTTTTTCCGATTTTTTCCGATTTTTTTCCCGATTTTTTTCCGATTTTTCCCGATTTTTTCCGATTTTTTTTCCGATTTTTTTTCCGATTTTTCCGATTTTTTTTTTTTTCCGATTTTCTCCGATTTTTTTCCGATTTTTTCCCGATTTTTTCCGATTTTTTTTCCGATTTTTTCCGATTTTTTTTCCGATTTTTTCCGATTTTCTCCGATTTTTTTCCGATTTTTTCCCGATTTTTCCGATTTTTTTCCCGATTTTTTCCGATTTTTTTCCCGATTTTTTCCGATTTTTTCCGATTTTTTTTCCGATTTTTCCGATTTTTTTCCGATTTTTTTTCGATTTTTTTCCCGATTTTTTTCCGATTTTTTCCGATTTTTTCCGATTTTTTTTTCCGATTTTTCCCCGATTTTTTCCGATTTTTTTTTCCGATTTTTTCCGATTTTTTCCGATTTTTTTTTCCGATTTTTTCCGATTTTTTTTTCCGATTTTTTCCGATTTTTTTTCCGATTTTTTCCGATTTTTTCCGATTTTTTCCGATTTTTTCCGATTTTTTTTTCCGATTTTTTCCCGATTTTTCCGATTTTTTTCCCGATTTTTCCGATTTTTTTCCGATTTTTTTTTTTTTCCGATTTTCTCCGATTTTTTTCCCGATTTTTTTCCGATTTTTCCCGATTTTTCCCGATTTTTTCCGATTTTTTTTCCGATTTTTCCCGATTTTTCCGATTTTTTTTCCGATTTTTTTTCCGATTTTTCCCGATTTTTTCCGATTTTTTTCCCGATTTTTTCCGATTTTTTCCGATTTTTTTTCCGATTTTTTCCGATTTTTTCCGATTTTTTTTCCGATTTTTTCCGATTTTTTTCCCGATTTTTTTCCGATTTTTTCCGATTTTTTTTCCTCCGATTTTTTTCCGATTTTTTTTTCCGATTTTTCCGATTTTTTTCCGATTTTTTTCCGATTTTTCCCGATTTTTTCCGATTTTTTTTCCGATTTTTTCCGATTTTTTCCGATTTTTTTTCCGATTTTTTCCGATTTTTTCCGAATTTTTTTTCCGATTTTTTCCGATTTTTCCGATTTTTTTCCGATTTTTCCGATTTTTTTCCGATTTTTTTTTCCGATTTTTCCCGATTTTTTTCCCGATTTTTTTCCGATTTTTTCCGATTTTTTTTCCGATTTTTTCCGATTTTTTTCCGATTTTTTTCCCGATTTTTCCCGATTTTCTCCGATTTTTTTCCGATTTTTTCCGATTTTTTCCGATTTTTTTTCCGATTTTTCCCGATTTTTTCCGATTTTTTTCCCGATTTTTTCCGATTTTTTCCGATTTTTTTCCGATTTTTTTCCGATTTTTTTCCCGATTTTTTCCGATTTTTTTTTTTTCCGATTTTTTCCGATTTTTTCCGATTTTTTTTCCGATTTTTTCCGATTTTTTCCGATTTTTTTCCCGATTTTTTTCGATTTTTTCCGATTTTTTTCCGATTTTTTTTCCGATTTTTTTCCGATTTTTTCCCGATTTTTTCCGATTTTTTTTCCGATTTTTCCGATTTTTTTCCGATTTTTTTCCGATTTTTTTCCCGATTTTTTCCGATTTTTTCCGATTTTTTCCGATTTTTTTTTCCGATTTTTCCCGATTTTTTCCGATTTTTTTTTTTTCCGATTTTTTCCGATTTTTTCCGATTTTTTTTCCGATTTTTTCCGATTTTTTCCGATTTTTTCCGATTTTTTTTCCGATTTTTTCCGATTTTTTCCGAATTTTTTCCGATTTTTTCCGATTTTTTTTTTTTTTTCCGATTTTTTCCCGATTTTTCCGATTTTTTTCCCGATTTTTTTTCCGATTTTCTCCGATTTTTTTCCCGATTTTTTTCCGATTTTTCCCGATTTTTTCCGATTTTTTTTCCGATTTTTCCCGATTTTTCCGATTTTTTTCCCGATTTTTCCGATTTTTTTCCCGATTTTTTCCCGATTTTTTCCGATTTTTTTTCCGATTTTTTCCGATTTTTTTTCCGATTTTTTCCGATTTTTTTCCGATTTTTTTCCCGATTTTTTATCGATTTTTTTCCGATTTTTTTCCGATTTTTTCCGATTTTTTTCCGATTTTTTTCCGATTTTTTTCCCGATTTTCTCCGATTTTTTCCGATTTTTTCCGATTTTTTTTTCCGATTTTTTTTCCCGATTTTTTCCGATTTTTTTTTTTTCCGATTTTTTTTTTTCCGATTTTTTCCGATTTTTTTTTCCGATTTTTTCCGATTTTTTCCGATTTTTTCCGATTTTTTTTCCGATTTTTTCCGATTTTTTCCGATTTTTTTCCGATTTTTTCCGATTTTTTTTCCGATTTTTTCCCGATTTTTCCGATTTTTTTCCCGATTTTTCCGATTTTTTTCCCGATTTTTTTTCCGATTTTTTCCGATTTTTTTCCGATTTTTTTTTTTTCCGATTTTTCCCGATTTTTCCGATTTTTTCCGATTTTTTTTTTTTCCGATTTTTCCCGATTTTTTCCGATTTTTTTTCCGATTTTTCCGATTTTTTTCCGATTTTTTTCCGATTTTTCCCGATTTTCTCCGATTTTTTTCCCGATTTTTTCCCGATTTTTTCCGATTTTTTTTCCGATTTTTTCCGATTTTTTCCGATTTTTTTTCCGATTTTTTCCGATTTTTTTTCCGATTTTTTTCCGATTTTTTCCGATTTTTTCCGATTTTTTTCCGATTTTTTCCGATTTTTTCCGATTTTTTTTCCGATTTTTTCCGATTTTTTCCGATTTTTTTTTCCGATTTTTTCCGAATTTTTCCGATTTTTTTCCCGATTTTTTCCGATTTTTTTCCCGATTTTTTTTCCGATTTTTTCCGATTTTTTTCCGATTTTTCCCGATTTTTTCCGATTTTTTTTCCGATTTTTCCGATTTTTTTCCGATTTTTTTCCGATTTTTCCCGATTTTTTCCGATTTTTTTCCCGATTTTTTCCCGATTTTTTCCGATTTTTTTTCCGATTTTTTTTCCGATTTTTTTCCGATTTTTTTCCCGATTTTTTCCCGATTTTTTCCGATTTTTTTTCCGATTTTTTCCGATTTTTTCCGATTTTTTTTTTTTCCGATTTTTTCCGATTTTTTCCGATTTTTTTTCCGATTTTTTCCGATTTTTTTTCCGATTTTTTCCGATTTTTTTTCCGATTTTTCCCGATTTTCTCCGATTTTTTTCCCGATTTTTTATCGATGTTTTCCGATTTTTTTCCCGATTTTTTCCGAATTTTTTTTCCGATTTTTTCCGATTTTTTCCGAATTTTTTTTTTTTTCGATTTTTTTCCGATTTTTTCCCGATTTTTTCCGATTTTTTTTCCGATTTTTTCCGATTTTTTTTTTTTCCGATTTTTCCGATTTTTTTCCGATTTTTTTCCGATTTTTCCCGATTTTTTCCGATTTTTTTTCCGATTTTTCCCGATTTTTTCCGATTTTTTTCCCGATTTTTCCCGATTTTTTCCCGATTTTTTCCCGATTTTTTCCGATTTTTTTTCCGATTTTTTCCGATTTTTTCCGATTTTTTTTCCGATTTTTTCCGATTTTTCCGATTTTTTCCGATTTTTTTTCCGATTTTTTCCGATTTTTTCCGATTTTTTTTCCGATTTTTTCCGATTTTTTTTTTTTCCGATTTTTTCCCGATTTTTCCGATTTTTTCCGATTTTCTCCGATTTTTTTCCCGATTTTTTTTCCGATTTTCTCCGATTTTTTTCCCGATTTTTTTCCGATTTTTCCCGATTTTTCCTGATTTTTTCCGATTTTTTTTCCGATTTTTCCCGAATTTTTCCGATTTTTTTTCCGATTTTCTCCGATTTTTTTCACGATTTTTTTCCCGATTTTTCCCGATTTTCTCCGATTTTTTTCCCGATTTTTTCCCGATTTTTTCCGATTTTTTTTCCGATTTTTTTCCGATTTTTTCCGATTTTTTTCCGATTTTTTCCGATTTTTTCCGATTTTTTCCGATTTTTTTTTTTTCCGATTTTTTTCCGATTTTTCCCGATTTTTTCCGATTTTTTTCCCGATTTTCCCGATTTTTTTCCCGATTTTTTCCGATTTTTTTTCCGATTTTTTCCGATTTTTTTTCCGATTTTTTCCGATTTTTCCGATTTTTTTCCCGATTTTTTCCGATTTTTTTTCCGATTTTTTTCCCGATTTTTTCCGATTTTTTTCCGATTTTTTTTTTTCCGATTTTTTCCGATTTTTTTTTTTTTCCGATTTTCTCCGATTTTTTTCCCGATTTTTTTCCGATTTTTTTCCCGATTTTTTCCGATTTTTTCCGATTTTTTCCGATTTTTTTTTCCGATTTTTCCCGATTTTTTCCGATT
Source organism: Oncorhynchus clarkii lewisi (assembly GCF_045791955.1). Classification (NCBI taxonomy): domain Eukaryota; kingdom Metazoa; phylum Chordata; class Actinopteri; order Salmoniformes; family Salmonidae; genus Oncorhynchus; species Oncorhynchus clarkii. The sequence continues at coordinate 41,731 of NW_027258153.1, read as the reverse complement.
TTTTTTTCCGATTTTTTCCGATTTTTTCCGATTTTTTTTTTTTTTCCGATTTTTTCCGATTTTTCCGATTTTTTCCGATTTTTTTTCCGATTTTTTCCGATTTTTTCCGATTTTTTCCGATTTTTTCCGATTTTTTTTCCGATTTTTTTTTTTTCCGATTTTTTTTTTTCCGATTTTTTTCCCGATTTTTTTTCCGATTTTTTCCGATTTTTTTCCGATTTTTTTCCGATTTTTCCCGATTTTTTCCGATTTTTTTTCCGATTTTTCCCGATTTTTCCGATTTTTTTCCCGATTTTTTCCGATTTTTTTCCCGATTTTTTCCCGATTTTTTCCGATTTTTTTTCCGATTTTTTCCGATTTTTTTTCCGATTTTTTCCGATTTTCTCCGATTTTTTTCCCGATTTTTTATCCGATGTTTTCCGATTTTTTTCCCGATTTTTCCGATTTTTTTCCGATTTTTTTCCGATTTTTTTCCCGATTTTTCCGATTTTTTCCGATTTTTTCCGATTTTTTTTTCCGATTTTTCCCGATTTTTTCCGATTTTTTTTTCCGATTTTTTTTTCCGATTTTTTCCGATTTTTTTTCCGATTTTTTCCGATTTTTTCCGATTTTTTCCGATTTTTTTTTTTCCGATTTTTTCCGATTTTTTCCGATTTTTTCCGATTTTTTCCGATTTTTTTTTCCGATTTTTTCCCGATTTTTTTTTTTTTCCCGATTTTTTCCGATTTTTTTCCGATTTTTTTTCCGATTTTTTTTTTCCGATTTTTTTCCCGATTTTTTTCCGATTTTTTCCCGATTTTTCCCGATTTTTTCCGATTTTTTTTCCGATTTTTTTCCGATTTTTTCCGATTTTTTTTCCGATTTTTTTTCCGATTTTTTTCCGACGATTTTTTTCCCGATTTTTCCCGATTTTCTCCGATTTTTTTCCCGATTTTTTCCCGATTTTTTCCGATTTTTTTTCCGATTTTTTCCGATTTTTTCCGATTTTTTTTCCGATTTTCTCCGATTTTTTTCCCGATTTTTTTCCGATTTTTTTCCGATTTTTTTTCCGATTTTTTTCCGATTTTTTTCCCGATTTTTTTCCGATTTTTCCCGATTTTTTCCGATTTTTTTTCCGATTTTTCCCCGATTTTCTCCGATTTTTTTCCGATTTTTTCCGATTTTTTCCGATTTTTTTTTTTTCCGATTTTTCCGATTTTTTTTCCGATTTTTTCCGATTTTTTTCCGATTTTTTCCGATTTTTTCCGATTTTTTTTCCGATTTTTTTCCGATTTTTCCGATTTTTTCCGATTTTTTTCCCGATTTTTCCGATTTTTTTCCCGATTTTTTCCGATTTTTTTTCCGATTTTTTCCGATTTTTTTTCCGATTTTTTCCGATTTTTCCGATTTTCTCCGATTTTTTTCCCGATTTTTATCGATTTTTTCCGATTTTTTTTTTCCGATTTTTTCCGATTTTTTTCCGATTTTTTCCGATTTTTTCCGATTTTTTTTCCGATTTTTTTTCCGATTTTTTTTTTTCCGATTTTTTTCCGATTTTTTTCCCGATTTTTTCCGATTTTTTCCGATTTTTTCCGATTTTTTTTTCCGATTTTTTCCGATTTTTTCCGATTTTTTTTTCCGATTTTTTCCGATTTTTTCCGATTTTTTTTCCGATTTTTTCCGATTTTTTCCGATTTTTTCCGATTTTTTTTTTTTCCGATTTTTTCCGATTTTTTCCGATTTTTTTCCGATTTTTTCCGATTTTTTTTTCCGATTTTTTTTCCGATTTTTCCGATTTTTTTCCGATTTTTTTTCCGATTTTTTTCCGATTTTTTTCCGATTTTTTTCCGATTTTTTCCCGATTTTTTCCGATTTTTTTTCCGATTTTTCCCGATTTTTTCCGATTTTTTTCCCGATTTTCTCCGATTTTTTCCCGATTTTTTCCGATTTTTTCCGATTTTTTTTCCGATTTTTTCCGATTTTTTTTCCGATTTTTTCCGATTTTTTCCGATTTTTTTCCCGATTTTTTATTTTTTCCGATTTTTTCCGATTTTTTTCCGATTTTTTCCGATTTTTTTCCGATTTTTTTCCGATTTTTTTCCGATTTTTTTCCGATTTTTTCCGATTTTTTCCGAATTTTTTTTTCCGATTTTTCCCGATTTTTTCCGATTTTTTTTTCCGATTTTTTTTTCCGATTTTTTCCGATTTTTTTTCCGATTTTTTCCGATTTTTTCCGATTTTTTCCGATTTTTTTTCCGATTTTTTCCGATTTTTTCCGATTTTTTCCGATTTTTTTCCGATTTTTTCCGATTTTTTTTCCGGATTTTTTCCCGATTTTTCCGATTTTTTCCCGATTTTTTCCGATTTTTTTCCGATTTTTTTTCCGATTTTTTCCGATTTTTTTCCCGATTTTTTTCCGATTTTTCCCGATTTTTCCGATTTTTTCCGATTTTTTTTCCGATTTTTCCCGATTTTTTCCGATTTTTTTTCCGATTTTTCCGATTTTTTTCCCGATTTTTTCCGATTTTTTCCGATTTTTTTTCCGATTTTTTCCGATTTTTTCCGATTTTTTTTCCGATTTTTTCCGATTTTTTTCCCGATTTTTTTCCGATTTTTTCCGATTTTTTTTCCGATTTTTTTCCGATTTTTTTTCCGATTTTTTCCGATTTTTTTCCGATTTTTTTCCGATTTTTCCCGATTTTTTCCGATTTTTTTTTCCGATTTTTCCCGATTTTTTCCGATTTTTTTTCCGATTTTTTCCGATTTTTTTCCGATTTTTTTTCCGATTTTTTCCGATTTTTTTCCGATTTTTTCCGATTTTTTTTCCGATTTTTTCCGATTTTTTCCGATTTTTTTTTTTTTTCCGATTTTTTTCCGATTTTTTCCGATTTTTTTCCCGATTTTTTCCCGATTTTTTCCGATTTTTTTTTTTTTCCGATTTTTTTTCCGATTTTCTCCGATTTTTTTCCCGATTTTTTTCCGATTTTTCCCGATTTTTTCCGATTTTTTCCGAATTTTTTTTCCGATTTTTTCCGATTTTTTCCGATTTTTTTCCGATTTTTTCCGATTTTTTTTCCGATTTTTTTCCGATTTTTTTTTTTCGATTTTTTCCGATTTTTTTCCCGATTTTTTTCCGATTTTTCCCGATTTTTTCCGATTTTTTTTTCCGATTTTTTTCCGATTTTTTCCGATTTTTTCCGATTTTTTCCGATTTTTTTTCCGATTTTTTCCGATTTTTTCCGATTTTTTCCGATTTTTTTTCCGATTTTTTCCGATTTTTTCCGATTTTTTTTTCCGATTTTTTTTTTTTTTCCGATTTTTTCCGATTTTTTTCCCGATTTTTTCCCGATTTTTTCCGATTTTTTTTCCGATTTTTTCCGATTTTTTTTCCGATTTTTTCCGATTTTTTTCCCGATTTTTTTCCGATTTTTTTCCGATTTTTTTTTTCGATTTTTTCCGATTTTTCCGATTTTTTTTCCGATTTTTTTTTTTTCCGATTTTTTCCGATTTTTTTTTTCCGATTTTTTCCGATTTTTTCCGATTTTTTTCCCGATTTTTTCCGATTTTTTTTTTTCCGATTTTTTCCGATTTTTTCCGATTTTTTTTTTTTCCGATTTTTCCGATTTTTTTCCCGATTTTTTTTCGATTTTTTTCCGATTTTTCCGATTTTTTCCGATTTTTTCCGATTTTTTTTTCCGATTTTTCCCGATTTTTTCCGATTTTTTTTTCAGATTTTTTCCGATTTTTTCCGATTTTTTTTTTTTTCCGATTTTTTCCGATTTTTCCGATTTTTTCCGATTTTTTTTCCGATTTTTTCCGATTTTTTCCGATTTTTTCCGATTTTTTTTTTTCCGATTTTTTTTCCGATTTTTTCCCGATTTTTCCGATTTTTTTCCCGATTTTTTCCGATTTTTTTCCCGATTTTTTTTCCGATTTTCTCCGATTTTTTTCCCGATTTTTTTCCGATTTTTCCCGATTTTTCCGATTTTTTCCGATTTTTTTTTTTTCGATTTTTCCCGATTTTTCCGATTTTTTTTTTTTCCGATTTTTTTTTTCCGATTTTTTTCCGATTTTTTTCCGATTTTTTTTCCGATTTTTTCCGATTTTTTCCGATTTTTTTTTTTTTCCGATTTTTTCCGATTTTTTTCCCGATTTTTTTCCGATTTTTCCGATTTTTTTTTCCGATTTTCTCCGATTTTTTTCACGATTTTTTTCCCGATTTTTCCCGATTTTCTCCGATTTTTTTTCCGATTTTTCCCGATTTTCTCCGATTTTTTTCCCGATTTTTTCCGATTTTTTCCGATTTTTTTTCCGATTTTTTCCGATTTTTTCCGATTTTTTTTTTTTTTCCGATTTTTTTTTCCGATTTTTTTCCCGATTTTTTTCCGATTTTTTCCGATTTTTTTTCCGATTTTTTTCCGATTTTTTTTTCCGATTTTTCCGATTTTTTTCCCGATTTTTTTCCGATTTTTCCCGATTTTTTCCGATTTTTTTTTCCGATTTTTCCCGATTTTTTCCGATTTTTTTTCCGATTTTTTCCGATTTTTTCCGATTTTTTTTCCGATTTTTTTTTCCGATTTTTTCCGATTTTTTCCGATTTTTTCCGATTTTTTTTCCGATTTTTTTTCCGATTTTTTCCGATTTTTTTCCGATTTTTTTCCCGATTTTTTCCCGATTTTTTCCGATTTTTTTTCCGATTTTTTCCGATTTTTTTTCCGATTTTTTTCCGATTTTTTTCCGATTTTTTCCGATTTTTTTTCCGATTTTTTCCGATTTTTTTCCGATTTTTTTCCCGATTTTTTCCGATTTTTTCCGATTTTTTTTCCGATTTTTTCCGATTTTTTTCCCGATTTTTTTCCGATTTTTTCCGATTTTTTTTCCGATTTTTTTCCGATTATTTTTTCCGATTTTTTCCGATTTTTTTCCCGATTTTTTTTTTTCCGATTTTTCCCGATTTTTTCCGATTTTTTTTTCCGATTTTTCCCGATTTTTTCCGATTTTTTTTCCGATTTTTTCCGATTTTTTCCGATTTTTTTTCCGATTTTTTCCGATTTTTTACGATTTTTTCCGATTTTTTTTCCGATTTTTTCCGATTTTTTCCGATTTTTTTCCGATTTTTTTTTCCGATTTTTTTCCGATTTTTTCCCGATTTTTTCCGATTTTTTTTCCGATTTTTTCCGATTTTTTTTCCGATTTTTTCCGATTTTTTTCCCGATTTTTTCCGATTTTTTTTCCGATTTTTCCCGATTTTTTCCGATTTTTTTCCCGATTTTTCCGATTTTTTTCCGATTTTTTCCCGATTTTTTCCGATTTTTTTTTTTCCGATTTTTTCCGATTTTTTTTTTTCGATTTTTTCCGATTTTTTCCGATTTTTTTCCCGATTTTTTCCGATTTTTTCCGATTTTTTTCCCGATTTTCTCCGATTTTTTTCCGATTTTTTTCCGATTTTTCCCGATTTTTTCCGATTTTTTTTTCCGATTTTTCCCGATTTTTTCCGATTTTTTTCCGATTTTTTCCGATTTTTTCCGATTTTTTTTTCCGATTTTTTCCGATTTTTTCCGATTTTTTCCGATTTTTTTTCCGATTTTTTCCGATTTTTTCCGATTTTTTTTTCCGATTTTTTTCCGATTTTTTCCCGATTTTTCCCGATTTTTCCGATTTTTTTCCGATTTTTTTTCCGATTTTTCCCGATTTTTTCCGATTTTTTTTCCGATTTTTTCCGATTTTTTTCCGATTTTTTTCCGATTTTTCCCGATTTTCTCCGATTTTTTTTTTTTTCCGATTTTTTCCCGATTTTTTCCGATTTTTTTTCCGATTTTTCCCGATTTTCTCCGATTTTTTTCCGATTTTTTCCCGATTTTTTCCGATTTTTTTTTTTTTCCGATTTTTTCCGATTTTTTCCGAATTTTTTTTCCGATTTTTCCGATTTTTTTCCCGATTTTTTTCCGATTTTTTCCGATTTTTTTTCCGATTTTTTTCCGATTTTTTTTCCGATTTTCTCCGATTTTTTTTTTTTCCGATTTTTTCCGATTTTTTTTCCGATTTTTTTTCCGATTTTTTCCGATTTTTTTCCCGATTTTTTTCCGATTTTTCCCGATTTTTTCCGATTTTTTCCGATTTTTTTTTTTTCCGATTTTTTCCGATTTTTTCCGAATTTTTTTCCGATTTTTTCCGATTTTTTTTCCGATTTTTTTCCGATTTTTTTTCCGATTTTTTCCGATTTTTTTCCCGATTTTTTTCCGATTTTTTTCCGATTTTTTCCGATTTTTTTTTCCGATTTTTCCCGATTTTTTCCGATTTTTTCCGATTTTTTCCGATTTTTTTTCCGATTTTTTCCGATTTTTTGCGATTTTTTCCGATTTTTTTTCCGATTTTTTCCGATTTTTTCCGATTTTTTTTTCCGATTTTTTTTTTCCGATTTTTTCCGATTTTTTTCCCGATTTTTTCCCGATTTTTTCCGATTTTTTTTCCGATTTTTTCCGATTTTTTTTCCGATTTTCTCCGATTTTTTTCCCGATTTTTTTCCGATTTTTTTCCCGATTTTTTCCGATTTTTTCCGATTTTTTTTCCGATTTTTCCCGATTTTTTCCGATTTTTTTCCCGATTTTCTCCGATTTTTTTCCCGATTTTTTCCGATTTTTTCCGATTTTTTTTCCGATTTTTTCCGATTTTTTTTCCGATTTTTTCCGATTTTCTCCGATTTTTTTCCCGATTTTTTCCCGATTTTTTTCCGATTTTTTTCCCGATTTTCTCCGATTTTTTTCCCGATTTTTTCCCGATTTTTTCCGATTTTTTTTTTTTTCCGATTTTTTCCGATTTTTTTCCCGATTTTTTTTCCGATTTTTTTCCCGATTTTCTCCGATTTTTTCCGATTTTTTCCGATTTTTTTTTCCGATTTTTCCCGATTTTTTCCGATTTTTTTTTCCGATTTTTTCCGATTTTTTCCGATTTTTTTTCCGATTTTTTCCGATTTTTTCCGATTTTTTCCGAATTTTTTTTCCGATTTTTTCCGATTTTTTCCGATTTTTTCCGATTTTTTCCGATTTTTTTTTTTCCCGATTTTTTCCCGATTTTTCCGATTTTTTTCCCGATTTTTTCCGATTTTTTTCCGATTTTTTTTCCGATTTTCTCCGATTTTTTTCCCGATTTTTTTCCGATTTTTTCCCGATTTTTCCCGATTTTTTCCGATTTTTTTTCCGATTTTTTCCGATTTTTTCCGATTTTTTTTCCGATTTTTCCCGATTTTTCCGATTTTTTTCCCGATTTTTTTCCGATTTTTTTTCCGATTTTTTCCGATTTTTTCCGATTTTTTTTCCGATTTTTTCCGATTTTTTTCCCGATTTTTCCCGATTTTTTCCGATTTTTTTTTCCGATTTTTCCGATTTTTTTCCGATTTTTTTCCGATTTTTCCCGATTTTTTTCCGATTTTTTTTCCGATTTTTCCCGATTTTCTCCGATTTTTTTCCCGATTTTTTCCCGATTTTTTCCGATTTTTTTTCCGATCTTTTTCCGATTTTTTCCGATTTTTTCCGATTTTTTCCGATTTTTTTTCCGATTTTTTCCGATTTTTTTCCCGATTTTTTTCCGATTTTTTCCGATTTTTTTTCCGATTTTTTTCCGATTTTTTTTTCCGATTTTCTCCGATTTTTTTCCCGATTTTTTTCCGATTTTTCCCGATTTTTTCCGATTTTTTTTTCCGATTTTTCCCGATTTTTTCCGATTTTTTTTCCGATTTTTTCCGATTTTTTCCGATTTTTTTTCCGATTTTTTCCGATTTTTTGCGATTTTTTCCGATTTTTTTTTTTTCCGATTTTTTCCGATTTTTTCCGATTTTTTTTTCCGATTTTTTTCCCGATTTTTTCCCGATTTTTTCCGATTTTTTTTCCGATTTTTTCCGATTTTTTTTCCGATTTTTTCCGATTTTTTTTTTTTCCGATTTTTTCCGATTTTTTTTCCGATTTTTCCCGATTTTTCCGATTTTTTTCCCGATTTTTTCCGATTTTTTTCCCGATTTTTTCCCGATTTTTTCCGATTTTTTTTCCGATTTTTTCCGATTTTTTTTCCGATTTTTTCCGATTTTCTCCGATTTTTTTCCCGATTTTTTCCGATTTTTTCCGATTTTTTTCCCGATTTTTTTCCGATTTTTTTCCCGATTTTTTTCCGATTTTTCCCGATTTTTTCCGATTTTTTTTTCCGATTTTTCCCGATTTTTTCCGATTTTTTTTCCGATTTTTTCCGATTTTTTCCGATTTTTTTTCCGATTTTTTCCGATTTTTTGCGATTTTTTCCGATTTTTTTTTTTTTCCGATTTTTCCCGATTTTTTCCGATTTTTTTTCCGATTTTTTCCGATTTTTTCCGATTTTTTTTCCGATTTTCTCCGATTTTTTTCCCGATTTTTTTCCGATTTTTTCCGATTTTTTTTCCGATTTTTTTTTTTTCCGATTTTTTTTCCGATTTTTTCCGATTTTTTTCCGATTTTTTTCCGATTTTTTTCCGATTTTTTCCGATTTTTTTTTTCGATTTTTCCCGATTTTTTCCGATTTTTTTTTCCGATTTTTTCCGATTTTTTCCGATTTTTTTTCCGATTTTTTCCGATTTTTTGCCGATTTTTTCCGATTTTTTTTCCGATTTTTTCCGATTTTTTCCGATTTTTTTTTCCGATTTTTTTCCGATTTTTTCCGATTTTTTTCCCGATTTTTTCCCGATTTTTTTTTTTCCGATTTTTTTTCCGATTTTTTCCGATTTTTTTTCCGATTTTTTCCGATTTTTTTCCCGATTTTTTTCCGATTTTTCCCGATTTTTTCCGATTTTTTTTCCGATTTTTCCCGATTTTTCCGATTTTTTTCCCGATTTTCTCCGATTTTTTTCCCGATTTTTTCCCGATTTTTTCCGATTTTTTTTCCGATTTTTTCCGATTTTTTTTCCGATTTTTTCCGATTTTTTTCTTTTCCGATTTTTTTCCCGATTTTTTATCGATTTTTCCGATTTTTTTCCCGATTTTCTCCGATTTTTTTCCCGATTTTTTCCCGATTTTTTCCGATTTTTTTTCCGATTTTTTCCGATTTTTTTCCCGATTTTTTTCCGATTTTTTTCCGATTTTTTCCGATTTTTTCCGATTTTTTCCGATTTTTTTTTTTTTTCCGATTTTTCCCGATTTTTTCCGATTTTTTTTTCCGATTTTTTCCGATTTTTTCCGATTTTTTTTTTTCCGATTTTTTCCGATTTTTCCGATTTTTTCCGATTTTTTTTCCGATTTTTTCCGATTTTTTCCGATTTTTTTCCGATTTTTTCCGATTTTTTTTTTTTTTCCGATTTTTTCCCGATTTTTCCGATTTTTTTTCCCGATTTTTTCCGATTTTTTTCCGATTTTTTTTCCGATTTTTTCCGATTTTTTTCCCGATTTTTTTCCGATTTTTCCCGATTTTTCCGATTTTTTCCGATTTTTTTTCCGATTTTTCCCGATTTTTTCCGAATTTTTTTTCCGATTTTTTTTTCTCCGATTTTTTTCACGATTTTTTTCCCGATTTTTCCCGATTTTCTCCGATTTTTTTCCCGATTTTTTCCCGATTTTTTCCGATTTTTTTTCCGATTTTTTCCGATTTTCTCCGATTTTTTTCCCGATTTTTTCCCGATTTTTTCCGATTTTTTTTCCGATTTTTTCCGATTTTTTCCGAATTTTTTTTCCGATTTTTTCCGATTTTTTTCCCGATTTTTTTCCGATTTTTTCCGATTTTTTTTCCGATTTTTTTCCGATTTTTTTTTTTTTTCCGATTTTCTCCGATTTTTTTCCCCGATTTTTTTCCGATTTTTCCCGATTTTTTCCGATTTTTTTTTCCGATTTTTCCCGATTTTTTCCGATTTTTTTTCCGATTTTTTCCGATTTTTTCCGATTTTTTTTCCGATTTTTTCCGATTTTTTCCGATTTTTTCCGATTTTTTTTCCGATTTTTTCCGATTTTTTCCGATTTTTTTTTTCCGATTTTTTTCCCGATTTTTTCCGATTTTTTTCCCGATTTTTTCCCGATTTTTTCCGATTTTTTTTCCGATTTTTTCCGATTTTTTTTCCGATTTTCTCCGATTTTTTTCCCGATTTTTTTCCGATTTTTCCCGATTTTTTCCGATTTTTTTTCCGATTTTTCCCGATTTTTCCGAATTTTTTTCCCGATTTTTTCCGATTTTTTTCCCGATTTTTCCCGATTTTTTCCGATTTTTTTTCCGATTTTTTCCGATTTTTTTTCTCATTTTTTCCGATTTTTTTTCCGATTTTTTTCCCGATTTTTTCCGATTTTTTCCGATTTTTTTCCCGATTTTTTCCGATTTTTTTCCGATTTTTTCCCGATTTTTTCCGATTTTTTTTCCGATTTTCTCCGATTTTTTTCCCGATTTTTTTTCCGATTTTTTTCCCGATTTTTTCCGATTTTTTCCGATTTTTTCCGATTTTTTTTTTCCGATTTTTCCCGATTTTTTCCGATTTTTTTTTCCGATTTTTTCCGATTTTTTCCGACTTTTTTTTCCGATTTTTTCCGATTTTTTCCGATTTTTTCCGATTTTTTTTCCGATTTTTTCCGATTTTTTCCGATTTTTTTCCGATTTTTTCCGATTTTTTTTTCCGATTTTTTCCCGATTTTTTTCCGATTTTTTTCCCGATTTTTTTCTCCGATTTTTTTCCCGATTTTTTTTCCGATTTTTTCCGATTTTTTTCCGATTTTTTCCGATTTTTTCCGATTTTTTTTCCGATTTTTTCCGAATTTTTTTTTTTTTCCGATTTTCTCCGATTTTTTTCCGATTTTTTTCCCGATTTTTCCCGATTTTTTCCGATTTTTTTCCGATTTTTTCCCGATTTTTTCCGATTTTTTTTTTCCGATTTTTCCCGATTTTCTCCGATTTTTTTTCCGATTTTTTCCGATTTTTTCCGATTTTTTTTCCGATTTTCTCCGATTTTTTTCCGATTTTTTTCCGATTTTTTCCGATTTTTTTTCCGATTTTTTTCCGATTTTTTTTCCGATTTTTTTTCGATTTTTTTCCCGATTTTTTCCCGATTTTTTCCGATTTTTTTTCCGATTTTTTTTCCGATTTTTTCCGATTTTTCCGATTTTTTTCCCGATTTTTTCCCGATTTTTCCGATTTTTTTCCCGATTTTCTCCGATTTTTTTCCCGATTTTTTCCCGATTTTTTCCGATTTTTTTTCCGATTTTTCCGATTTTTTTCCCGATTTTTTTTCCGATTTTTTTCCCGATTTTTCCGATTTTTTCCGATTTTTTCCGAATTTTTTTTCCGATTTTTCCCGATTTTTTCCGATTTTTTTTTCCGATTTTTTCCGATTTTTTCCGATTTTTTTTCCGATTTTTTCCCGATTTTTTCCGATTTTTTCCGATTTTTTTTCCGATTTTTTCCGATTTTTTCCGATTTTTTTCCGATTTTTTCCGATTTTTTTTTCCGATTTTTTCCCGATTTTTTTCCGATTTTTTTCCCGATTTTCTTTTTTTCCGATTTTTTTCCGATTTTTTTTTTTTTTTCGATTTTCTCCGATTTTTTTCCCGATTTTTTCCCGATTTTTTCCGATTTTTTTTCCGATTTTTCCCGATTTTTTCCGATTTTTTTTCCGATTTTTTCCGATTTTTTTCCGATTTTTTTTTTTTCCCGATTTTTCCGATTTTTTCCGATTTTTTTCCCGATTTTTTCCCGATTTTTTCCGATTTTTTTTCCGATTTTTCCCGATTTTCTCCGATTTTTTTTCCGATTTTTTCCGATTTTTTCCGAATTTTTTTTCCGATTTTCTCCGATTTTTTTCCCGATTTTTTTCCGATTTTTTCCGATTTTTTTTCCGATTTTTTTCCGATTTTTTTTCCGATTTTTTTCTCCGATTTTTTTCCCGATTTTTTTCCGATTTTTCCGATTTTTTCCGATTTTTTTTTTTTTTCCGATTTTTCCCGATTTTTTCCGATTTTTTTTCCGATTTTTTCCGATTTTTTCCGACTTTTTTTTCCGATTTTTTCCGATTTTTTGCGATTTTTTCCGAATTTTTTTTCCGATTTTTTCCGATTTTTTCCGATTTTTTTTTTCCGATTTTTTTCCCGATTTTTTTCCGATTTTTTTTTTTCCGATTTTTTCCCGATTTTTTCCGATTTTTTTTTTTCGATTTTTTCCGATTTTTTTTTCCGATTTTTTTCCGATTTTTTTCCGATTTTTTTCCGATTTTTCCCGATTTTTTCCGATTTTTTTTTTTTTTCCGATTTTTCCCGATTTTTTCCGATTTTTTTCCCGATTTTTCCGATTTTTTTCCGATTTTTTCCCGATTTTTTCCGATTTTTTTTTTTTCGATTTTTTCCGATTTTTTTTCCGATTTTTTCCGATTTTTCCGATTTTTTTCCGATTTTTTCCCGATTTTTTCCGATTTTTTTCCCGATTTTTCCGATTTTTTTCCCGATTTTTTCCCGATTTTTTCCGATTTTTTTTTTTTTCCGATTTTTTCCGATTTTTTTCCGATTTTTTCCGATTTTTTTCCGATTTTTTTTTCCGATTTTTTCCGATTTTTTCCGATTTTTTTTCCGATTTTTTCCGATTTTTTCCGATTTTTTCCGAATTTTTTTTCCGATTTTTTCCGATTTTTTCCGATTTTTTTCCGATTTTTTCCGATTTTTTTTTCCGATTTTTTCCCGATTTTTCCGATTTTTTTCCGATTTTTTCCGATTTTTTTCCCGATTTTTTTTCCGATTTTTTCCGATTTTTTTCCCGATTTTTTTCCGATTTTTCCCGATTTTTTTCCCGATTTTTTCCGATTTTTTTTCCGATTTTTCCCGATTTTTTCCGATTTTTTTTCCGATTTTTTCCGATTTTTTTCCGATTTTTTTCCCGATTTTTCCCGATTTTTCCGATTTTTTTCCCGATTTTTTCCGATTTTTTCCGATTTTTTTTCCGATTTTTTTCCCGATTTTTTCCGATTTTTTTCCCGATTTTTTCCAATTTTTTCCGATTTTTTTTCCGATTTTTTCCGATTTTTTCCGATTTTTTTTCCGATTTTTTCCGATTTTTTGCGATTTTTTCCGATTTTTTTTCCGATTTTTTCCGATTTTTTCCGATTTTTTTTTCCGATTTTTTTCCCGATTTTCTCCGATTTTTTTCCCGATTTTTTCCGATTTTTTCCGATTTTTTTTCCGATTTTTTCCGATTTTTTTTTTTTTCCGATTTTTTCCGATTTTTTTCCGATTTTTTTCCGATTTTTTTCCGATTTTTCCCGATTTTTTCCGATTTTTTTTCCGATTTTTTTCCGATTTTTTCCGATTTTTTTCCGATTTTTCCCGATTTTTTTTCCGATTTTTTCCGATTTTCTCCGATTTTTTTCCGATTTTTTCCGATTTTTTCCGATTTTTTTCCCGATTTTCTCCGATTTTTTTCCGATTTTTTCCCGATTTTTTCCGATTTTTTTTCCGATTTTTTCCGATTTTTTTTTTTTTCCGATTTTTTTTCCGATTTTTTTTCGATTTTTTTCCCGATTTTTTCCGATTTTTTCCGATTTTTTCCGATTTTTTTTTCCGATTTTTCCCGATTTTTTCCGATTTTTTTTTCCGATTTTTTCCGATTTTTTCCGACTTTTTTTTCCGATTTTTTCCGATTTTTCCGATTTTTTCCGATTTTTTTTCCGATTTTTTCCGATTTTTTCCGATTTTTTCCGATTTTTTCCGATTTTTTTTTTTTTCCGATTTTTTCCCGATTTTTTTCCGATTTTTTTCCCGATTTTTCCGATTTTTTTCCCGATTTTTTTTCCGATTTTTCCGATTTTTTTCCGATTTTTTTCCGATTTTTCCCGATTTTTCCGATTTTTTCCGATTTTTTTTCCGATTTTTCCCGATTTTTTCCGATTTTTTTTCCGATTTTTTCCGATTTTTTTCCGATTTTTTTCCGATTTTTCCCGATTTTTTCCGATTTTTTTCCCGATTTTTTCCCGATTTTTTCCGATTTTTTTTTTCCGATTTTTCCCGATTTTTTCCGATTTTTTTTCCGATTTTTTCCGATTTTTTCCGAATTTTTTTTCCGATTTTTTCCGATTTTTTTCCCGATTTTTTTCCGATTTTTTCCGATTTTTTTTCCGATTTTTTTCCGATTTTTTTTTTTTTCCGATTTTTTTCCGATTTTTTTCCGATTTTTTTCCGATTTTTCCCGATTTTCTCCGATTTTTTTCCGATTTTTTCCCGATTTTTTCCGATTTTTTTTCCGATTTTTTCCGATTTTTTCCGATTTTTTTTCCGATTTTTTCCGATTTTTTCCGATTTTTTCCGATTTTTTTTCCGATTTTTTCCGATTTTTTCCGATTTTTTTTTTTTTTCCGATTTTTTTCCCGATTTTTCCGATTTTTTTCCGATTTTTTCCCGATTTTTTCCGATTTTTTTTTTTTTTCCGATTTTTTCCGATTTTTTTTCCGATTTTTTCCGATTTTTTTCCGATTTTTTTCCGATTTTTCCGATTTTTTCCGATTTTTTTTCCGATTTTTCCCGATTTTTTTCCGATTTTTTTCCCGATTTTTCCGATTTTTTTCCCGATTTTTTCCCGATTTTTTCCGATTTTTTTTCCGATTTTTTCCGATTTTTTTTTTTCCGATTTTTTCCGATTTTCTCCGATTTTTTTCCCGATTTTTTCCGATTTTTTCCGATTTTTTTCCCGATTTTTTCCCGATTTTTTTTTTTTCCCGATTTTTTCCGATTTTTTCCGATTTTTTTTCCGATTTTTTCCGATTTTTTTCCCGATTTTTTTTCCGATTTTTTTCCGATTTTTTCCGATTTTTTCCGATTTTTTCCGATTTTTTTTTTTTTCCGATTTTTCCCGATTTTTTCCGATTTTTTTTTCCGATTTTTTCCGATTTTTTCCGATTTTTTTTCCGATTTTTTCCGATTTTTCCGATTTTTTCCGATTTTTTTTCCGATTTTTTCCGATTTTTTCCGATTTTTTCCGATTTTTTCCGATTTTTTTTTCCGATTTTTTCCCGATTTTTCCGATTTTTTTCCCGATTTTTTCCGATTTTTTTCCCGATTTTTTTTCCGATTTTTCCGATTTTTTTCCCGATTTTTTTCCGATTTTTCCCGATTTTTCCCGATTTTTTCCGATTTTTTTTCCGATTTTTCCCGATTTTTTCCGATTTTTTTTCCGATTTTCTCCGATTTTTTTCACGATTTTTTTCCCGATTTTTCCCGATTTTCTCCGATTTTTTTCCCGATTTTTTCCCGATTTTTTCCGATTTTTTTTCCGATTTTTCCCGATTTTCTCCGATTTTTTTTCCGATTTTTTCCGATTTTTTCCGAATTTTTTTTCCGATTTTCTCCGATTTTTTTCCCGATTTTTTTCCGATTTTTTCCGATTTTTTTTTTTTTTCCGATTTTTTTCCGATTTTTTTTCCGATTTTTCCGATTTTTTTCCCGATTTTTTTCCGATTTTTCCCGATTTTTTCCGATTTTTTTTTCCGATTTTTCCCGATTTTTTCCGATTTTTTTTCCGATTTTTTCCGATTTTTTCCGACTTTTTTTTCCGATTTTTTCCGATTTTTTGCGATTTTTTCCGAATTTTTTTTCCGATTTTTTCCGATTTTTTCCGATTTTTTTTTTCCGATTTTTTTCCCGATTTTCTCCGATTTTTTTCCCGATTTTTTCCCGATTTTTTCCGATTTTTTTTCCGATTTTTTCCGATTTTTTTTTTTTCCGATTTTCTCCGATTTTTTTCCGATTTTTTTCCGATTTTTCCCGATTTTTTCCGATTTTTTTTTTTTCCGATTTTTTTTTCCGATTTTTTCCGATTTTTTTTCCGATTTTTTTTCCGATTTTTCCCGATTTTTTCCGATTTTTTTTCCGATTTTTCCCGATTTTTTTCCCGATTTTTTCCGATTTTTTTTCCGATTTTTTCCGATTTTTTCCGATTTTTTTTTTTTTCCGATTTTTTCCGATTTTTTTCCGATTTTTTTTTTTTCCCGATTTTTTCCCGATTTTTTCCGATTTTTTTTCCGATTTTTTCCGATTTTTTTCCCGATTTTTTTTTTTTCCCGATTTTTTTTTCCGATTTTTTCCGATTTTTTCCGATTTTTTTTCCGATTTTTTCCGATTTTTTCCGATTTTTTCCGATTTTTTTTCCGATTTTTTCCGATTTTTTCCGATTATTTTTTCCGATTTTTTCCGATTTTTTTTTTTTTTCCGATTTTTTCCCGATTTTTCCGATTTTTTTCCGATTTTTTCCGATTTTTTTCCGATTTTTTTCCGATTTTTTCCGATTTTTTTCCCGATTTTTTTCCGATTTTTTCCGATTTTTCCCGATTTTTTCCGATTTTTTTTCCGATTTTTCCCGATTTTTTCCGATTTTTTTTCCGATTTTCTCCGATTTTTTTCCGATTTTTTTCCCGATTTTTCCCGATTTTCTCCGATTTTTTTCCGATTTTTTCCCGATTTTTTCCGATTTTTTTTCCGATTTTTTTCCCGATTTTTCCGATTTTTTTCCCGATTTTTTCCGATTTTTTCCCGATTTTTTCCGATTTTTTTTCCGATTTTTTCCGATTTTTTCCGATTTTTTTTCCGATTTTTTCCGATTTTTTTTTTTCCGATTTTTTCCGATTTTTTTTTTTTCCGATTTTTTCCGATTTTTTCCGATTTTTTTTTCCGATTTTTTTCCCGATTTTCTCCGATTTTTTTCCCGATTTTTTCCCGATTTTTTCCGATTTTTTTTCCGATTTTTTCCGATTTTTTTTCCGATTTTTTCCGATTTTTTTCCCGATTTTTTTCCGATTTTTCCCGATTTTTTCCGATTTTTTTTCCGATTTTTCCCGATTTTTTCCGATTTTTTTTTTTTTCCGATTTTTCCCGATTTTTTTCCCGATTTTTTTCCGATTTTTTCCGATTTTTTTTTTTTCCGATTTTTTCCGATTTTTTTTCCGATTTTTTTCCGATTTTTTTTTTTCCGATTTTTTCCGATTTTTCCGATTTTTTTCCGATTTTTTCCGATTTTTTTCCGATTTTTTCCCGATTTTTTCCGATTTTTTTTCCGATTTTTTCCGATTTTTTTCCCCGATTTTTTTTCCCGATTTTTTTCCCGATTTTTTCCGATTTTTTTTTTTCCGATTTTTTCCGATTTTTTTTCCGATTTTTTTCCGATTTTTTCCTATTTTTTCCGATTTTTTTTCCGATTTTTTCCGATTTTTTCCGATTTTTTTTCCGATTTTTTCCGATTTTTTCCCGATTTTTTCCGATTTTTTTTCCGATTTTTTCCGATTTTTTTTCCGATTTTTTTCCGATTTTTTCCGATTTTTTTCCGATTTTTTCCCGATTTTTCCGATTTTTTTCCCGATTTTTCCGATTTTTTTCCGATTTTTTTTCCGATTTTTTCCGATTTTTTTCCGATTTTTTTCCGATTTTTTTCCGATTTTTTTCCCGATTTTTTTCCTGATTTTTTCCGATTTTTTTTCCGATTTTTCCCGATTTTTCCGATTTTTTCCGATTTTTTTTCCGATTTTTTCCGATTTTTTTCCGATTTTTTTCCCGATTTTTCCCGATTTTTCCGATTTTTTTCCCGATTTTTTCCCGATTTTTTTTTTTCCGATTTTTTTTCCGATTTTTCCCGATTTTTTTCCGATTTTTTTTCCGATTTTTTCCGATTTTTTCCGATTTTTTTTCCGATTTTCTCCGATTTTTTTCCCGATTTTTTTCCGATTTTTTCCGATTTTTTTTCCGATTTTTTTCCGATTTTTTTTCCGATTTTCTCCGATTTTTTTCCGATTTTTTTCCGATTTTTCCCGATTTTTTCCGATTTTTTTTTTTTCCGATTTTTTTTCCGATTTTTTCCGATTTTTTTTCCGATTTTTTCCGATTTTTTCCGATTTTTTTTCCGATTTTTTCCGATTTTTTCCGATTTTTTCCGATTTTTTTTCCGATTTTTCCGATTTTTTCCGATTTTTTTTTTCCGATTTTTTTCCGATTTTTTCCGATTTTTTTCCCGATTTTTTCCGATTTTTTTTTCCGATTTTTTTTCCGATTTTTTCCGATTTTTTTTCCGATTTTTTCCGATTTTTTTCCGATTTTTTTCCGATTTTTCCCGATTTTTTCCGATTTTTTTTCCGATTTTTCCCGATTTTTTCCGATTTTTTTCCCGATTTTCTCCGATTTTTTTCCCGATTTTTTCCCGATTTTTTCCGATTTTTTTTCCGATTTTTTCCGATTTTTTTTCCGATTTTTTCCGATTTTCTCCGATTTTTTTCCCGATTTTTTCCCGATTTTTTCCGATTTTTTTACCGATTTTATCCGATTTTTTTCCCGATTTTTTCCCGATTTTTTCCGATTTTTTTTTTTTTCCGATTTTTTTTCCGATTTTTTTCCCGATTTTTTCCGATTTTTTTTTTTTTTCCGATTTTTTCCGATTTTTTCCGATTTTTTTTCCGATTTTTTCCGATTTTTTCCGATTTTTTCCGATTTTTTTTCCGATTTTTTCCGATTTTTTCCGATTTTTTTCCGATTTTTTCCGATTTTTTTTTTTCCGATTTTTTCCCGATTTTTTTCCGATTTTTTTCCGATTTTTTCCGATTTTTTTCCGATTTTTTTTCCGATTTTTTCCGATTTTTTTTCCGATTTTTTTCCGATTTTTCCCGATTTTTTTTCCGATTTTTTCCGATTTTTTTTCCGATTTTTTTCCCGATTTTTCCGATTTTTTTTTTTTCCGATTTTCTCCGATTTTTTTCACGATTTTTTTCCGATTTTTCCCGATTTTTCCGATTTTTTTCCGATTTTTTCCCGATTTTTTCCGATTTTTTTTCCGATTTTTCCCGATTTTTCTGATTTTTTTCCGATTTTTTCCCGATTTTTTCCGATTTTTTTTCCGATTTTTTCCGATTTTTTCCGATTTTTTTTCCGATTTTTTCCGATTTTTTCCCGATTTTTTCCGATTTTTTTTCCGATTTTTTCCGATTTTTTCCGATTTTTTTTTTTTCCGATTTTTTTCCGATTTTCTCCGATTTTTTTTTTTTTCCGATTTTTTCCCGATTTTTTCCGATTTTTTTTCCGATTTTTTCCGATTTTTTTTTTTTTTTTTCCGATTTTTCCGATTTTTTTCCGATTTTTTTCCGATTTTTCCCGATTTTTTCCGATTTTTTTTCCGATTTTTCCCGATTTTTTCCGATTTTTTTCCCGATTTTCTCCGATTTTTTTCCCGATTTTTTCCCGATTTTTTCCGATTTTTTTTCCGATTTTTTCCGATTTTTTTTTTTCCGATTTTTTTTTTCCGATTTTCTCCGATTTTTTTCCCGATTTTTTCCCGATTTTTTCCGATTTTTTTTCCGATTTTTTCCGATTTTTCCGATTTTTTTCCGATTTTTTCCCGATTTTTTCCGATTTTTTTCCCGATTTTTTCCGATTTTTTTCCGATTTTTTTTTCCATGATTTTCGATTTTTTTCCCGATTTTTTCCGATTTTTTCCGATTTTTTCCGATTTTTTTTTCCGATTTTTCCCGATTTTTTCCGATTTTTTTTTTCCGATTTTTTCCGATTTTTTCCGATTTTTTTTCCGATTTTTTCCGATTTTTTCCGATTTTTTTTTTTTTCCGATTTTTTCCCGATTTTTCCGATTTTTTTCCCGATTTTTTCCGATTTTTTTCCGATTTTTTCCGATTTTTTCCGATTTTTTTCCGATTTTTTCCGATTTTTTTTTTTTCCGATTTTTTCCCGATTTTTTCCGATTTTTTTCCCGATTTTTTCCGATTTTTTTCCGATTTTTTTTTTTTTTTCCGATTTTCTCCGATTTTTTTCCCGATTTTTTTCCGATTTTTCCCGATTTTTTTTTTTTTCCGATTTTTTCCGATTTTTTTTTTTTTCGATTTTTCCCGATTTTTTCCGATTTTTTTTCCGATTTTTTCCGATTTTTTTCCCGATTTTTTCCGATTTTTTTTCCGATTTTTTCCGATTTTTTCCGATTTTTTTTCCGATTTTCTCCGATTTTTTTCCGATTTTTTTTCGATTTTTTTCCCGATTTTTTCCGATTTTTTCCGATTTTTTCCGATTTTTTTTTCCGATTTTTCCCGATTTTTTCCGATTTTTTTTTCCGATTTTTTCCGATTTTTTCCGATTTTTTTTCCGATTTTTTCCGATTTTTTCCGATTTTTTCCGATTTTTTTTCCGATTTTTTCCGATTTTTTCCGATTTTTTCCGATTTTTTCCGATTTTTTTTTCCGATTTTTTCCGATTTTTCCGATTTTTTTCCGATTTTCTCCGATTTTTTTCCGATTTTTTTTCCGATTTTCTCCGATTTTTTTCCCGATTTTTTTCCGATTTTTCCCGATTTTTCCTGATTTTTTCCGATTTTTTTTCCGATTTTTCCCGATTTTTTCCGAATTTTTTTTCCGATTTTCTCCGATTTTTTTCCGATTTTTTTCCCGATTTTTCCCGATTTTCTCCGATTTTTTTCCCGATTTTTTCCCGATTTTTTCCGATTTTTTTTCCGATTTTTCCCGATTTTCTCCGATTTTTTTTTTCCGATTTTTTCCGATTTTTTCCGATTTTTTTTCCGATTTTTCCGATTTTTTTCCCGATTTTTTTCCGATTTTTTCCGATTTTTTTTTTTCTATTTTTTTCCGATTTTTTTTCCGATTTTCTCCGATTTTTTTCCCGATTTTTTTCCGATTTTTCCCGATTTTTTCCGATTTTTTTTTCCGATTTTTTCCGATTTTTTCCGATTTTTTTTCCGATTTTTTCCGATTTTTTCCGATTTTTTTTTTTTCCGATTTTTTCCGATTTTTTGCGATTTTTTCCGAATTTTTTTTCCGATTTTTTCCGATTTTTTCCGATTTTTTTTTTCCGATTTTTTTCCCGATTTTTCCGATTTTTTTCCCGATTTTTTCCCGATTTTTTCCGATTTTTTTTCCGATTTTTTCCGATTTTTTTTCCGATTTTTTCCGATTTTTTTCCGATTTTTTTCCGATTTTTCCCGATTTTTTCCGATTTTTTTTCCGATTTTTCCGATTTTTTCCGATTTTTTTCCCGATTTTTTCCGATTTTTTTTCCGATTTTTTCCGATTTTTTCCGATTTTTTTCCGATTTTTTCCGATTTTTTTTTTTTTCCGATTTTTTCCCGATTTTTCCGATTTTTTTCCCGATTTTTTCCGATTTTTTTCCCGATTTTTTTTTTTTTTCCGATTTTCTCCGATTTTTTTCCCGATTTTTTTCCGATTTTTTCCGATTTTTCCTTTTCCGATTTTTTCCGATTTTTTTTCCGATTTTTCCCGATTTTTCTCGATTTTTCCGATTTTTTTCCCGATTTTCTCTGATTTTTTTCCCGATTTTTTCCCGATTTTTTCCGATTTTTTTTCCGATTTTCTCCGATTTTTTTCCCGATTTTTTTTCGATTTTTTTTCCCGATTTTCTCCGATTTTTTCCGATTTTTTCCGAATTTTTTTTTCCGATTTTTCCCGATTTTTTCCGAATTTTTTTTCCGATTTTTTCCGATTTTTCCCGATTTTTCCTGATTTTTTCCGATTTTTTTTCCGATTTTTCCCGAATTTTTCCGAATTTTTTTTCCGATTTTCTCCGATTTTTTTCTCGATTTTTTCTGATTTTTTTTCCCGATTTTTTCCGATTTTTTCCGAATTTTTTTTTCCGATTTTTCCCGATTTTTTCCGATTTTTTTTCCGATTTTTTCCGATTTTTTCCGACTTTTTTTTCCGATTTTTTCCGATTTTTTCCGAATTTTTTTTCCGATTTTTTCCGATTTTTCCGATTTTTTCCGTTCAAAATCATGTTATGATTCCACTCTGGATTACATTTTTTTGCTGTACTGTTTCATTCCTGAATTCGATGAATCGATGAATTTTGCAAGCTGCAATGCAATACGGAAATAATATTACACTTTTCCATGAACAAAGTTCTAAATCATGTTATGATTCCACTCTGGATGAATTTTTGCAAGTTGCATTGCAATACGGATATACTTTTACACTTTTCCATGAACAAAGTTCTAAATCATGTTATGATTCCACTCTGGATTACATTTTTTTGATGTACTGTTTCATTCATGAACTCGGTGAATCGATGAATTTTGCAAGTTGCAATGCAATACGGAAATAATATTACACTTTTCCATGAACAATGTTCTAAATCATGTTATGATTCCACTCTGGATGAATTTTTGCAAGTTGCATTGCAATACGGATATACTTTTACACTTTTCCATTAACAAAGTTCTAAATCATGTTGTGATTCACTCACTCTGGATGAATTTTTGCAAGTTGCATTGCAATACGGAAATAATATTACACTTTTCCATGAACAAAGTTCTAAATCATGTTATGATTCCACTCTGGATGAATTTTTGCAAGTTGCATTGCAATACGGATATACTTTTACACTTTTCCATGAACAAAGTTCTAAATCATGTTATGATTCCACTCTGGATTACATTTTTTTGCTGTACTGTTTCATTCATGAATTCGATGAATCGATGAATTTTGCAAGTTGCATTGCAATACGGAAATAATATTACACTTTTCCATGAACAAAGTTCTAAATCATGTTATGATTCCACTCTGGATGAATTTTTGCAAGTTGCATTGCAATACGGAAATAATATTACACTTTTCCATGAACAAAGTTCTAAATCATGTTATGATTCCACTCTGGATGAATTTTTGCAAGTTGCATTGCAATACGGAAATAATATTACACTTTTCCATGAACAAAGTTCTAAATCATGTTATGATTCCACTCTGGATGAATTTTTGCAAGTTGCATTGCAATACGGATATACTTTTACACTTTTCCATGAACAAAGTTCTAAATCATGTTATGATTCCACTCTGGATTACATTTTTTTGATGTACTGTTTCATTCATGAACTCGGTGAATCGATGAATTTTGCAAGTTGCATTGCAATACGGAAATAATATTACACTTTTCCATGAACAATGTTCTAAATCATGTTATGATTCCACTCTGGATGAATTTTTGCAAGTTGCATTGCAATACGGATATACTTTTACACTTTTCCATTAACAAAGTTCTAAATCATGTTGTGATTCACTCACTCTGGATGAATTTTTGCAAGTTGCATTGCAATACGGAAATAATATTACACTTTTCCATGAACAAAGTTCTAAATCATGTTATGATTCCACTCTGGATGAATTTTTGCAAGTTGCATTGCGATACGGATATACTTTTACACTTTTCCATGAACAAAGTTCAAAATCATGTTATGATTCCACTCTGGATTTCATTTTTTTGCTGTACTGTTTCATTCCTGAATTCGATGAATCGATGAATTTTGCAAGTTGCATTGCATACGGAAATAATATTACACTTTTCCATGAACAAAGTTCTAAATCATGTTATGATTCCACTCTGGATGAATTTTTGCAAGTTGCATTGCAATACGGATATAATATTACACTTTTCCATGAACAAAGTTCTAAATCATGTTATGATTCCACTCTGGATGAATTTTTGCAAGTTGCATTGCAATACGGAAATAATATTACACTTTTCCATGAACAAAGTTCTAAATCATGTTATGATTCCACTCTGGATGAATTTTTGCAAGTTGCATTGCAATACGGAAATAATATTACACTTTTCCATGAACAATGTTCTAAATCATGTTATGATTCCACTCTGGATGAATTTTTGCAAGTTGCATTGCAATACGGATATACTTTTACACTTTTCCATTAACAAAGTTCTAAATCATGTTGTGATTCACTCACTCTGGATGAATTTTTGCAAGTTGCATTGCAATACGGAAATAATATTACACTTTTCCATGAACAAAGTTCTAAATCATGTTATGATTCCACTCTGGATGAATTTTTGCAAGTTGCATTGCAATACGGATATACTTTTACACTTTTCCATGAACAAAGTTCTAAATCATGTTATGATTCCACTCTGGATTACATTTTTTTGCTGTACTGTTTCATTCCTGAATTCGATGAATCGATGAATTTTGCAAGTTGCATTGCAATACGGAAATAATATTACACTTTTCCATGAACAAAGTTCTAAATCATGTTATGATTCCACTCTGGATGAATTTTTGCAAGTTGCATTGCAATACGGATATACTTTTACACTTTTCCATGAACAAAGTTCTAAATCATGTTATGATTCCACTCTGGATGAATTTTTGCAAGTTGCATTGCAATACGGAAATAATATTACACTTTTCCATGAACAAAGTTCTAAATCATGTTGTGATTCACTCACTCTGGATGAATTTTTGCAAGTTGCATTGCAATACGGAAATAATATTACACTTTTCCATGAACAAAGTTCTAAATCATGTTATGATTCCACTCTGGATGAATTTTTGCAAGTTGCATTGCAATACGGATATACTTTTACACTTTTCCATGAACAACGTTCTAAATCATGTTATGATTCCACTCTGGATTACATTTTTTTGCTGTACTGTTTCACTCATGAATTCGATGAATCGATGAATTTTGCAAATTGCAATGCAATACGGAAATAATATTACACTTTTCCATGAACAAAGTTCAAAATCATGTTATGATTCCACTCTGGATTACATTTTTTTGATGTACTGTTTCATTCCTGAATTCGATGAATCGATGAATTTTGCAAGTTGCATTGCAAAACGGAAATAATTTTACACTTTTCCATGAACAAAGTTCTAAATCATGTTATGATTCCACTCTGGATGAATTTTGCAAGTTGCATTGCATACGGAAATAATATTACACTTTTCCATGAACAAAGTTCTAAATCATGTTATGATTCCACTCTGGATGAATTTTTGCAAGTTGCATTGCAATACGGATATACTTTTACACTTTTCCATGAACAACGTTCTAAATCATGTTATGATTCCACTCTGGATTACATTTTTTTGCTGTACTGTTTCATTCATGAATTCGATGAATCGATGAATTTTGCAAGTTGCAATGCAATACGGAAATAATATTACACTTTTCCATGAACAAAGTTCTAAATCATGTTATGATTCCACTCTGGATGAATTTTTGCAAGTTGCATTGCAATACGGATATACTTTTACACTTTTCCATGAACAAAGTTCTAAATCATGTTATGATTCCACTCTGGATGAATTTTTGCAAGTTGCATTGCAATACGGATATACTTTTACACTTTTCCATGAACAAAGTTCTAAATCATGTTATGATTCCACTCTGGATGAATTTTTGCAAGTTGCATTGCAATACGGATATACTTTTACACTTTTCCATGAACAAAGTTCTAAATCATGTTATGATTCCACTCTGGATTACATTTTTTTGCTGTACTGTTTCATTCCTGAATTCGATGAATCGATGAATTTTGCAAGTTGCATTGCAATACGGAAATAATATTACACTTTTCCATGAACAAAGTTCTAAATCATGTTATGATTCAACTCTGGATTACATTTTTTTGCTGTACTGTTCCATTCATGAATTCGATGAATCGATGAATTTTGCAAGTTGCATTGCAATACGGAAATAATATTACACTTTTCCATGAACAAAGTTCTAAATCATGTTATGATTCCACTCTGGATGAATTTTTGCAAGTTGCATTGCAATACGGAAATAATATTACACTTTTCCATGAACAAAGTTCTAAATCATGTTGTGATTCATTCACTCTGGATGAATTTTTGCAAGTTGCATTGCAATATGGATATACTTTTACACTTTTCCATTAACAAAGTTCTAAATCATGTTATGATTCCCACTCTGGATGAATTTTTGCAAGTTGCATTGCAATACGGATATACTTTTACACTTTTCCATGAACAAAGTTCTAAATCATGTTATGATTCCACTCTGGATTACATTTTTTTGCTGTACTGTTTCATTCATGAATTCGATGAATCGATGAATTTTGCAAGTTGCATTGCAATACGGAAATAATATTACACTTTTCCATGAACAAAGTTCTAAATCATGTTATGATTCCACTCTGGATGAATTTTTGCAAGTTGCATTGCAATATGGATATACTTTTACACTTTTCCATGAACAAAGTTCTAAATCATGTTATGGATTCCACTCTGGATGAATTTTTGCAAGTTGCATTGCAATATGGATATACTTTTACACTTTTCCATTAACAAAGTTCTAAATCATGTTATGATTCCCACTCTGGATGAATTTTTGCAAGTTGCATTGCAATACGGATATACTTTTACACTTTTCCATGAACAAAGTTCTAAATCATGTTATGATTCCACTCTGGATTACATTTTTTTGCTGTACTGTTTCATTCCTGAATTCGATGAATCGATGAATTTTGCAAGTTGCATTGCAATACGGAAATAATATTACACTTTTCCATGAACAAAGTTCTAAATCATGTTATGATTCCACTCTGGATGAATTTTTGCAAGTTGCATTGCAATACGGAAATAATATTACACTTTTCCATGAACAAAGTTCTAAATCATGTTGTGATTCACTCACTCTGGATGAATTTTTGCAAGTTGCATTGCAATACGGAAATAATATTACACTTTTCCATTAACAAAGTTCTAAATCATGTTATGATTCCACTCTGGATGAATTTTTGCAAGTTGCATTGCAATACGGATATACTTTTACACTTTTCCATGAACAACGTTCGAAATCATGTTATGATTCCACTCTGGATTACATTTTTTTGCTGTACTGTTTCATTCATGAATTCGATGAATCGATGAATTTTGCAAGTTGCAATGCAATACGGAAATAATATTACACTTTTCCATGAACAAAGTTCTAAATCATGTTATGATTCCACTCTGGATGAATTTTTGCAAGTTGCATTGCAATACGGAAATAATATTACACTTTTCCATGAACAAAGTTCTAAATCATGTTGTGATTCACTCACTCTGGATGAATTTTTGCAAGTTGCATTGCAATACGGAAATAATATTACACTTTTCCATTAACAAAGTTCTAAATCATGTTATGATTCCACTCTGGATGAATTTTTGCAAGTTGCATTGCAATACGGATATACTTTTACACTTTTCCATGAACAAAGTTCTAAATCATGTTATGATTCCACTCTGGATTACATTTTTTTTGCTGTACTGTTTCATTCATGAATTCGATGAATCGATGAATTTTGCAAGTTGCATTGCAATACGGAAATAATATTACACTTTTCCATGAACAAAGTTCTAAATCATGTTATGATTCCACTCTGGATGAATTTTTGCAAGTTGCATTGCAATACGGATATACTTTTACACTTTTCCATGAACAAAGTTCAAAATCATGTTATGATTCCACTCTGGATTACATTTTTTTGCTGTACTGTTTCATTCTTGAATTCGATGAATCGATGAAATTTGCAAGTTGCTTTGCAATACGGAAATAATATTACACTTTTCCATGAACAAAGTTCTAAATCATGTTATGATTCCACTCTGGATGAATTTTTGCAAGTTGCATTGCAATACGGATATACTTTTACACTTTTCCATGAACAAAGTTCTAAATCATGTTATGATTCCACTCTGGATTACATTTTTTTGCTGTACTGTTTCATTCCTGAATTCGATGAATCGATGAATTTTGCAAGTTGCATTGCAATACGGAAATAATATTACACTTTTCCATTAACAAAGTTCTAAATCATGTTATGATTCCCACTCTGGATGAATTTTTGCAAGTTGCATTGCAATACGGATATACTTTTACACTTTTCCATGAACAAAGTTCTAAATCATGTTATGATTCCACTCTGGATTACATTTTTTTGCTGTACTGTTTCATTCCTGAATTCGATGAATCGATGAATTTTGCAAGTTGCATTGCAATACGGAAATAATATTACACTTTTCCATGAACAAAGTTCTAAATCATGTTATGATTCCACTCTGGATTACATTTTTTTGCTGTACTGTTTCATTCCTGAATTCGATGAATCGATGAATTTTGCAAGTTGCATTGCAATACGGAAATAATATTACACTTTTCCATGAACAAAGTTCTAAATCATGTTATGATTCAACTCTGGATTACATTTTTTTGCTGTACTGTTCCATTCATGAATTCGATGAATCGATGAATTTTGCAAGTTGCATTGCAATACGGAAATAATATTACACTTTTCCATGAACAAAGTTCTAAATCATGTTATGATTCCACTCTGGATGAATTTTTGCAAGTTGCATTGCAATACGGAAATAATATTACACTTTTCCATGAACAAAGTTCTAAATCATGTTGTGATTCACTCACTCTGGATGAATTTTTGCAAGTTGCATTGCAATACGGAAATAATATTACACTTTTCCATTAACAAAGTTCTAAATCATGTTATGATTCCACTCTGGATGAATTTTTGCAAGTTGCATTGCAATACGGATATACTTTTACACTTTTCCATGAACAACGTTCGAAATCATGTTATGATTCCACTCTGGATTACATTTTTTTTGCTGTACTGTTTCATTCATGAATTCGATGAATCGATGAATTTTGCAGGTTGCAATGCAATACGGAAATAATATTACACTTTTCCATTAACAAAGTTCTAAATCATGTTATGATTCCACTCTGGATGAATTTTTGCAAGTTGCATTGCAATACGGATATACTTTTACACTTTTCCATGAACAAAGTTCAAAATCATGTTATGATTCCACTCTGGATTACATTTTTTTGCTGTACTGTTTCATTCTTGAATTCGATGAATCGATGAATTTTGCAAGTTGCTTTGCAATACGGAAATAATATTACACTTTTCCATGAACAAAGTTCTAAATCATGTTATGATTCCACTCTGGATGAATTTTTGCAAGTTGCATTGCAATACGGATATACTTTTACACTTTTCCATGAACAAAGTTCTAAATCATGTTATGATTCCACTCTGGATTACATTTTTTTTCTGTACTGTTTCATTCCTGAATTCGATGAATCGATGAATTTTGCAAGTTGCATTGCAATACGGAAATAATATTACACTTTTCCATTAACAAAGTTCTAAATCATGTTATGATTCCCACTCTGGATGAATTTTTGCAAGTTGCATTGCAATACTGATATACTTTTACACTTTTCCATGAACAAAGTTCTAAATCATGTTATGATTCCACTCTGGATTACATTTTTTTGCTGTACTTTCATTCCTGAATTCGATGAATCGATGAATTTTGCAAGTTGCATTGCAATACGGAAATAATATTACACTTTTCCATGAACAAAGTTCTAAATCATGTTATGATTCCACTCTGGATTACATTTTTTTGCTGTACTGTTTCATTCATGAATTCGATGAATCGATGAATTTTGCAAGTTGCATTGCAATACGGAAATAATATTACACTTTTCCATGAACAAAGTTCTAAATCATGTTATGATTACATTCTGGATGAATTTTTGCAAGTTGCATTGCAATACGGAAATAATATTACACTTTTCCATGAACAAAGTTCTAAATCATGTTATGATTCCACTCTGGATGAATTTTTGCAAGTTGCATTGCAATACGGAAATAATATTACACTTTTCCATGAACAAAGTTCTAAATCATGTTGTGATTCACTCACTCTGGATGAATTTTTGCAAGTTGCATTGCAATACGGAAATAATATTACACTTTTCCATGAACAAAGTTCTAAATCATGTTATGATTCCACTCTGGATGAATTTTTGCAAGTTGCATTGCAATACGGAAATAATATTACACTTTTCCATGAACAAAGTTCTAAATCATGTTGTGATTCACTCACTCTGGATGAATTTTTGCAAGTTGCATTGCAATACGGAAATAATATTACACTTTTCCATTAACAAAGTTCTAAATCATGTTATGATTCCACTCTGGATTACATTTTTTTGCTGTACTGTTTCATTCCTGAATTCGATGAATCGATGAATTTTGCAAGTTGCATTGCAATACGGAAATAATATTACACTTTTCCATGAACAAAGTTCTAAATCATGTTATGATTCCACTCTGGATGAATTTTTGCAAGTTGCATTGCAATACGGATATACTTTTACACTTTTCCATGAACAAAGTTCTAAATCATGTTATGATTCCACTCTGGATTACATTTTTTTGCTGTACTGTTTCATTCATGAATTCGATGAATCGATGAATTTTGCAAGTTGCATTGCAATACGGAAATAATATTACACTTTTCCATGAACAAAGTTCTAAATCATGTTATGATTCCCACTCTGGATGAATTTTTGCAAGTTGCATTGCAATACGGAAATAATATTACACTTTTCACAACATGATTTAGAACTTTGTTAATGGACAAGTGTAAAAGTATATCCGTATTGCAATGCAACTTGCAAAAATTCATCCAGAGTGAGTGAATCACAACATGATTTAGAACTTTGTTAATGGAAAAGTGTAATATTATTTCCGTATAGCAATGCAACTTGCAAAATTCATCGATTCATCGAATTCATGAATGAAACAGTACAGCAAAAAAATGTAATCCAGAGTGGAATCATAACATGATTTAGAACTTTGTTCATGGAAAAGTGTAAAAGTATATCCGTATTGCAATGCAACTTGCAAAATTCATCGATTCATTGAATTCATGAATGTAACAGTAACAGCAAAAAAATGTAATCCAGAGTGCAATCATAACCTGATTTTGAACTTTGTTCATGGAAAAGTGTAAAAGTATATCCGTATTGCAATGCAACTTGCAAAAATGTAAATCCAGACAGTGTAATCCAGAGTGAATCATAACATGATTTAGAACTTTGTTCATGGAAAAGTGTAATATTATTTCCGTATTGCAATGCAACTTGCAAAAATGTAATCCAGAGTGAGTGAATCACAACATGATTTAGAACTTTGTTAATGGAAAAGTGTAATATTATTTCCGTATTGCAATGCAACTTGCAAAAATTCATCCAGATGTACAGCAAAAAAATGTAATCATAACATGATTTAGAACTTTGTTCATGGAAAAGTGTAATATTATTTCCGTATTGCAATGCAACTTGCAAAAATTCATCCAGAGTGAGTGAATCACAACATGATTTAGAACTTTGTTAATGGAAAAGTGTAATATTATTTCCGTATAGCAATGCAACTTGCAAAAATTCATCGAATTCAGAGAAACGGTACAGGTAATCCATAATCATGATTTAGAACTTTGTTCATGGAAAAGTGTAATATTATTACCGTATTGCAATGCAACTTGCAAAAATTCATCCAGAGTGGGAATTCGAAAAAAAATCGGAAAAAATCGGAAAAAATCAGAAAAAAAATCGGAAAAAATCGGGAAAAAATCGGGAAAAAAATCGGAAAAAAATCGGAAAAAATCGGAGAAAATCGGGAAAAATCGGGAAAAAGATCGTGAAAAAAATCGGGAAAAATCGGAAAAAAAATCGGAAAAAATCGGGAAAAATCGGGAAAAAAATCGGAAAAAATCGGAAAAAATCGGAAAAAAAATCGGAAAAAAATCGGAAAAAATCGGAAAAAAAATCGGAAAAAATCGGAAAAAATCGGGAAAAAATCGGGAAAAAATTCGCAGAAAATCGGAAAAAAAATCGGAAAAAATCGGGAAAAATCGGAAAAAAATCGGGTAAAAAATCGGAAAAAAATAGGAGAAAATCGGAAAAAAAATCGGAAAAAATCTGAAAAAAAATCGGAAAAAATCGGGAAAAATCGGGAAAAAAATTCGGAAAAATTCGGGAAAAATCGGAAAAAAAATCGGAAAAAATCGGAGAAAATCGGGAAAAAATCGGGAAAAAAATCGGAGAAAATCGGAAAAAAAATCGGAAAAAATCGGGAAAAATCGGAAAAAAATCGGAAAAAAATCGTGAAAAAAATCGGAAAAATTCGGGAAAAATCGGAAAAAAAATCGGAAAAAAATAGGAGAAAATCGGAAAAAAATTCGGAAAAATTCGGGAAAAATCGGAAAAAAAATCGGAAAAAATCGGGAAAAATCGGGAAAAAAATCGGAGAAAATCGGAAAAAAAATCGGAAAAAATCGGAAAAAAAATCGGAAAAAATCGGGAAAAAATCGGGAAAAAAAAAAATCGGAAAAATCGGAAAAAATCGGAAAAAAAATCGGAAAAAATCGGGAAAAAATCGGGAAAAAAATCGGAAAAAATCGGGAAAAAATCGGGAAAAAAAAATCGGAGAAAATCGGGAAAAAAATCGGAAAAATTCGGGAAAAATCGGAAAAAAAATCGGAAAAAAATAGGAGAAAATCGGAAAAAAAAATCGGAAAAAATCTGAAAAAAAATCGGAAAAAATCGGGAAAAATCGGGAAAAAATCGGGAAAAAATCGGGAAAAAAATCGGGAAAAATCGGGAAAAAATCGGGAAAAAAATCGGGAAAAATCGGAAAAAAAATCGGAAAAAATCGGAGAAAATCGGGAAAAATCGGAAAAAATCGTGAAAAAAATCGGAAAAAATCGGAAAAAATCGGGAAAAATCGGAAAAAAATCGTGAAAAAAATCGTGAAAAAAATCGGAAAAATTCGGGAAAAATCGGAAAAAAAATCGGAAAAAAATAGGAGAAAATCGGAAAAAAAATCGGAAAAAATCGGAAAAAATCGGGAAAAAATCGGGAAAAAAATCGGAGAAAATCGGGAAAAAAATTCGGAAAAATTCGGGAAAAATCGGAAAAAAAATCGGAAAAAAATAGGAGAAAATCGGAAAAAAAATCGGAAAAAATCGAAAAAAAATCGGGAAAAAATCGGGGGAAAAAAATCGGAGAAAAAATCGGAAAAAAAAAAAATCGGAAAAAATCGGAAAAAAAATCGGAAAAAATCGGAAAAATCGGAAAAAATCGGGAAAAAAATCGGAAAAAATCGGAAAAAACCGGAAAAAATCGGGAAAAAAATCGGAGAAAATCGGGAAAAATCGGGAAAAAATCGGGAAAAAATCGGGAAAAAAATCGGAAAAAAATCGGGAAAAATCGGGAAAAAGATCGTGAAAAAAATCGGAAAAAATCGGGAAAAATCGGGAAAAATCGGGAAAAAAATCGGAGAAAATCGGAAAAAAATCGGAAAAAATCGGAAAAAAAATCGGGAAAAAAATCGGAGAAAATCGGGAAAAAATCGGGAAAAAAATCGGAGAAAATCGGAAAAAAAAAATCGGAAAAAATCGGGAAAAATCGGAAAAAAATCGGAAAAAAATCGGAAAAAAAATCGGAAAAATCGGGAAAAATCGGAAAAAAAATCGGAAAAAAATCGGAAAAAATCGGAAAAAAAATCGGAAAAAATCGGAAAAAATCGGGAAAAAATCGGGAAAAAAAAAAATCGGAGAAAATCGGGAAAAAAATTCGGAAAAATTCGGGAAAAATCTGAAAAAAAATCGGAAAAAAATAGGAGAAAATCGGAAAAAAAATCGGAAAAAATCTGAAAAAAAATCGGAAAAATTCGGGAAAAATCGGAAAAAAAATCGGAAAAAATCGGAGAAAATCGGGAAAAAATCGGAAAAAAATCGGAGAAAATCGGAAAAAAAATCGGAAAAATCGGGAAAAAAATCGGAAAAATTCGGGAAAAATCGGAAAAAAAATCGAAAAAATCGGAAAAATCGGAAAAAAATCGGAAAAAAAATCGGAAAAAATCGGGAAAAATCGGGAAAAAAAAAAAATCGGAAAAATTCGGGAAAAATCGGAAAAAAAATCGGAAAAAATCGGGAAAAATCGGGAAAAAAATCGGAGAAAATCGGAAAAAAAATCGGAAAAAATCGGAAAAAAAATCGGAAAAAATCGGGGAAAAAAATCGGAAAAAAATCGGAAAAAATCGGAAAAAATCGGAAAAAATCGGAAAAAAATCGGAAAAAATCGGAAAAAAATCGGAAAAAATCGGAAAAAAAATCGGAAAAAATCGGGAAAAAATCGGAAAAAAATCGGAGAAAATCGGAAAAAAAATCGGAAAAAATCGGGAAAAATCGGAAAAAAAATCGGAAAAAATC
Source organism: Oncorhynchus clarkii lewisi (assembly GCF_045791955.1). Taxonomy (NCBI): domain Eukaryota; kingdom Metazoa; phylum Chordata; class Actinopteri; order Salmoniformes; family Salmonidae; genus Oncorhynchus; species Oncorhynchus clarkii. Next base: position 7,888 of record NW_027258153.1, on the reverse strand, counting down.
GGGAAAAATCGGAAAAAAATCGGGAAAAAAATCGGAGAAAATCGGGAAAAATCGGGAAAAAAATTCGGAAAAATTCGGGAAAAATCGGAAAAAAATCGGAAAAAAATCGGAAAAAATCGGAAAAAAATCGGAAAAAAAATCGGAAAAAATCGGAGAAAAAAATCGGAAAAAAAAAATCGGAAAAAAATCGGAAAAAATCGGAAAAAAAATCGGAAAAAATCGGGAAAAATCGGAAAAAAATCGTGAAAAAAATCGTGAAAAAAATCGGAAAAATTCGGGAAAAATCGGAAAAAAAATCGGAAAAAAATAGGAGAAAATCGGAAAAAAATTCGGAAAAATTCGGGAAAAATCGGAAAAAAAATCGGAAAAAATCGGGAAAAATCGGGAAAAAAATCGGAGAAAATCGGAAAAAAAATCGGAAAAAATCGGAAAAAAAATCGGAAAAAATCGGGAAAAAATCGGGAAAAAAATCGGAAAAAATCGGAAAAAATCGGAAAAAAAATCGGAAAAAATCGGGAAAAAATCGGAAAAAAAATCGGAAAAAATCGGGAAAAAATCGGGAAAAAAATCGGAGAAAATCGGGAAAAAAATTCGGAAAAATTCGGGAAAAATCGGAAAAAAAATCGGAAAAAAATAGGAGAAAATCGGAAAAAAAAATCGGAAAAAATCGGAAAAAAAATCGGAAAAAATCGGGAAAAATCGGAAAAAAAATCGGGAAAAAATCGGGAAAAAAATCGGGAAAAATCGGGAAAAAATCGGGAAAAAAATCGGAAAAAATCGGAAAAAAAATCGGAAAAAATCGGAGAAAATCGGAAAAAATCGGGAAAAAATCGGAAAAAAATCGGAAAAAATCGGAAAAATCGGGAAAAATCGGAAAAAAATCGGGAAAAAAATCGTGAAAAAAATCGGAAAAATTCGGGAAAAATCGGAAAAAAAATCGGAAAAAAATCGGAGAAAATCGGAAAAAAAATCGGAAAAAATCGGAAAAAATCGGAAAAAATCGGGAAAAAAATCGGAAAAATCGGGAAAAAAATTCGGAAAAAAATTCGGAAAAATCGGAAAAAAAATCGGAAAAAAATAGGAGAAAATCGGAAAAAAAATCGGAAAAAATCTGAAAAAAAAATCGGGAAAAAACCGGAAAAAAATCGGAGAAAATCGGAAAAAAAATCGGAAAAAATCGGAAAAAAAATCGGAAAAAATCGGGAAAAAATCGGGAAAAAAAAAATCGGAAAAAAATCGGAAAAAACCGGAAAAAATCGGGAAAAAAATCGGAAAAAAATCGGAAAAATCGGGAAAAAATCGGGAAAAAAATCGGAAAAAAATCGGAGAAAATCGGGAAAAATCGGGAAAAAGATCGTGAAAAAAATCGGAAAAAATCGGGAAAAATCGGGAAAAATCGGGAAAAAAATCGGAGAAAATCGGAAAAAAATCGGAAAAAATCGGAAAAAAAATCGGGAAAAAAATCGGAGAAAATCGGGAAAAAATCGGGAAAAAAATCGGAGAAAATCGGAAAAAAAATCGGAAAAAATCGGGAAAAATCGGAAAAAAATCGGGAAAAAAATCGTGAAAAAAATCGGAAAAATTCGGGAAAAATCGGAAAAAAAATCGGAAAAAAATAGGAGAAAATCGGAAAAAAAATCGGAAAAAATCGGAAAAAATCGGGAAAAAATCGGGAAAAAAATCGGAGAAAATCGGGAAAAAAATTCGGAAAAATTCGGGAAAAATCTGAAAAAAAATCGGAAAAAAATAGGAGAAAATCGGAAAAAAAATCGGAAAAAATCTGAAAAAAAATCGGAAAAATTCGGGAAAAATCGGAAAAAAAATCGGAAAAAATCGGAGAAAATCGGGAAAAAATCGGGAAAAAAATCGGAGAAAATCGGAAAAAAAATCGGGAAAAATCGGGAAAAAAATTCGGAAAAATTCGGGAAAAATCGGAAAAAAAATCGAAAAAATCGGGAAAAATCGGAAAAAAATCGGGAAAAAAATCGGAGAAAATCGGGAAAAATCGGAAAAAAATCGGAAAAATTCGGGAAAAATCGGAAAAAAAATCGGAAAAAATCGGGAAAAATCGGGAAAAAAATCGGAGAAAATCGGAAAAAAAATCGGAAAAAATCGGAAAAAAAATCGGAAAAAATCGGGAAAAAATCGGGAAAAAAATCGGAAAAAATCGGAAAAAAACAGGAAAAAATCGGGAAAAAAATCGGAGAAAATCGGAAAAAAATCGGAAAAAATCGGAAAAAAAATCGGAAAAAATCGGGAAAAAATCGTGAAAAAAATCGGAGAAAATCGGGAAAAAAATTCGGAAAAATTCGGGAAAAATCGGAAAAAAAATCGGAAAAAATCGGGAAAAATCGGAAAAAAATCGGGAAAAAAATCGGAGAAAATCGGGAAAAATCGGGAAAAAAATTCGGAAAAATTCGGGAAAAATCGGAAAAAAAATCGGAAAAAATCGGGAAAAATCGGGAAAAAAATCGGAGAAAATCGGAAAAAAAATCGGAAAAAATCGGAAAAAATCGGAAAAAAAATCGGAAAAAATCGGGAAAAAATCGGAAAAAAATCGGAGAAAATCGGAAAAAATCGGAAAAAAATCGGAAAAAATCGGAAAAAATCGGAAAAAAAATCGGAAAAAATCGGAAAAAATCGGAAAAAAATCGGAAAAAATCGGAAAAAAAATCGGAAAAAATCGGAAAAATCGGAAAAAAAATCGGAAAAAAATAGGAGAAAATCGGAAAAAAAATCGGAAAAAATCGGAAAAAAAATCGGAAAAAATCGGGAAAAATCGGGAAAAAAATCGGAGAAAATCGGAAAAAAAATCGGAAAAAATCGGAAAAAAATCGGAAAAAATCGGAAAAAAAATCGGGAAAAATCGGGAAAAAAATCGGAAAAATTCGGGAAAAATCGGAAAAAAAATCGAAAAAATCGGGAAAAATCGGAAAAAAATCGGAAAAAAATCGGAGAAAATCGGGAAAAATCGGAAAAAAATTCGGAAAAAATCGGGAAAAATCGGAAAAAAAATCGGAAAAAATCGGGAAAAATCGGGAAAAAAATCGGAAAAAATCGGAAAAAAATCGGAAAAAATCGGGAAAAAATTCGGAAAAAAATCGGAAAAAATCGGGAAAAAAATCGGAAAAAATCGGAAAAAAATCGGGAAAAAAATCGGAAAAAAATCGGAGAAAAATCGGAAAAAAAATCGGAAAAAATCGGGAAAAATCGGAAAAAATCGGAAAAAAAATTCAGAAAAAATCGAAAAAAAATCGGAGAAAATCGGAAAAAAAATCGGAAAAAATCGGGAAAAATCGGAAAAAAATCGGAAAAAAAATCGGAAAAAATCGGGAAAAAATCGGGAAAAAAATCGGAGAAAATCGGGAAAAAAATTCGGAAAAATTCGGGAAAAATCGGAAAAAAATTCGGAAAAAATCGGGAAAAATCGGAAAAAATCGGGAAAAAAATCGGAAAAAATCGGGAAAAATCGGAAAAAAAAAATCGGAAAAAATCGGAAAAAAAATCGGAAAAAATCGGGAAAAATCGGGAAAAAAATCGGAGAAAATCGGAAAAAAAATCGGAAAAAATCGGAAAAAAAATCGGAAAAAATCGGGAAAAAATCGGAAAAAAAATCGGAGAAAATCGGAAAAAATCGGAAAAAAATCGGAAAAAATCGGGAAAAAATCGGAAAAAAAATCGGAAAAAATCGGGAAAAAATCGGGAAAAAAATCGGAGAAAATCGGGAAAAAAATCGGAAAAAATCGGGAAAAATCGGAAAAAAAATCGGAAAAAAATAGGAGAAAATCGGAAAAAAAATCGGAAAAAATCTGAAAAAAAATCGGAAAAAATCGGGAAAAATCGGGAAAAAAATTCGGAAAAATTCGGGAAAAATCGGAAAAAAAATCGGAAAAAATCGGAAAAAATCGGAAAAAAATCGGAAAAAAATCGGAGAAAATCGGGAAAAATCGGGAAAAAAATTCGGAAAAATTCGGGAAAAATCGGAAAAAAAATCGGAAAAAATCGGGAAAAATCGGGAAAAAAATCGGAGAAAATCGGAAAAAAAATCGGAAAAAATCGGAAAAAAAATCGGAAAAAATCGGGAAAAAATCGGGAAAAAAATCGGAAAAAATCGGAAAAAACCAGGAAAAAATCGGGAAAAAAATCGGAGAAAATCGGGAAAAATCGGAAAAAATCGGGAAAAAATCGGGAAAAAAATCGGAGAAAATCGGGAAAAATCGGGAAAAAAATCGTGAAAAAAATCGGAAAAAATCGGAAAAAAAATCGGAAAAAATCGGGAAAAAATCGTGAAAAAAATCGGAGAAAATCGGGAAAAAAATTCGGAAAAATTCGGGAAAAATCGGAAAAAAAATCGGAAAAAATCGGGAAAAATCGGAAAAAAATCGGGAAAAAAATCGGAGAAAATCGGGAAAAATCGGGAAAAAAATTCGGAAAAATTCGGGAAAAATCGGAAAAAAAATCGGAAAAAATCGGGAAAAATCGGGAAAAAAATCGGAGAAAATCGGAAAAAAAAAAAAAATCGGAAAAAAAATCGGAAAAAATCGGGAAAAAATCGGGAAAAAAATCGGAAAAAATCGGAAAAAATCGGAAAAAAAATCGGAAAAAATCGGAAAAAATCGGAAAAAAAATCGGAAAAAATCGGGAAAAATCGGGAAAAAAATCGGAGAAAATCGGGAAAAAAATTCGGAAAAATTCGGGAAAAATCGGAAAAAAAATCGGAAAAAAATCGGAGAAAATCGGAAAAAAAAATCGGAAAAAATCTGAAAAAAAATCGGAAAAAATCGGGAAAAATCGGAAAAAATCGGAAAAAAATCGGGAAAAAAATCGGGAAAAATCGGAAAAAATCGGGAAAAAAATCGGGAAAAATCGGAAAAAAAATCGGAAAAAATCGGAGAAAATCGGGAAAAATCGGGAAAAAGATCGTGAAAAAAATCGGAAAAAATCGGGAAAAATCGGGAAAAATCGGAAAAAAATCGGGAAAAAAATCGTGAAAAAAATCGGAAAAATTCGGGAAAAATCGGAAAAAAAATCGAAAAAATCGGGAAAAATCGGAAAAAAATCGGGAAAAAAATCGGAGAAAATCGGGAAAAATCGGGAAAAAAATTCGGAAAAATTCGGGAAAAATCGGAAAAAAAATCGGAAAAAATCGGGAAAAATCGGGAAAAAAATCGGAGAAAATCGGAAAAAAATCGGAAAAAATCGGAAAAAAAATCGGAAAAAATCGGGAAAAAATCGGGAAAAAAATCGGAAAAAATCGGAAAAAAACAGGAAAAAATCGGGAAAAAAATCGGAGAAAATCGGAAAAAAAATCGGAAAAAATCGGGAAAAATCGGAAAAAATCGGAAAAAAAATTCAGAAAAAATCGAGAAAAAAATCGGAGAAAATCGGAAAAAAAATTCGGAAAAAATCGGGAAAAATCGGAAAAAAATCGGAAAAAAAATCGGAAAAAATCGGGAAAAAATCGTGAAAAAAATCGGAGAAAATCGGGAAAAAAATTCGGAAAAATTCGGGAAAAATCGGAAAAAAAATCGGAAAAAATCGGGAAAAATCGGAAAAAATCGGGAAAAAAATCGGAGAAAATCGGGAAAAATCGGGAAAAAAATTCGGAAAAATTCGGGAAAAATCGGAAAAAAAATCGGAAAAAATCGGGAAAAATCGGGAAAAAAATCGGAGAAAATCGGAAAAAAAATCGGAAAAAATCGGAAAAAAAATCGGAAAAAATCGGGAAAAAATCGGGAAAAAAATCGGAGAAAATCGGAAAAAATCGGAAAAAAATCGGAAAAAATCGGGAAAAAATCGGAAAAAAAATCGGAAAAAATCGGGAAAAAATCGGGAAAAAAATCGGAGAAAATCGGGAAAAAAATTCGGAAAAATTCGGGAAAAATCGGAAAAAAAATCGGAAAAAAATAGGAGAAAATCGGAAAAAAAATCGGAAAAAATCTGAAAAAAAATCGGAAAAAATCGGGAAAAATCGGGAAAAAAATTCGGAAAAATTCGGGAAAAATCGGAAAAAAAATCGGAAAAAATCGGGAAAAATCGGAAAAAAATCGGGAAAAAAATCGGAGAAAATCGGGAAAAATCGGGAAAAAAATTCGGAAAAATTCGGGAAAAATCGGAAAAAAAATCGGAAAAAATCGGGAAAAATCGGGAAAAAAATCGGAGAAAATCGGAAAAAAAATCGGAAAAAATCGGAAAAAAAATCGGAAAAAATCGGGAAAAAATCGGGAAAAAAATCGGAAAAAATCGGAAAAAAACAGGGAAAAATCGGGAAAAAAATCGGAGAAAATCGGGAAAAATCGGGAAAAAATCGGGAAAAAATCGGGAAAAAAATCGGAGAAAATCGGGAAAAATCGGGAAAAAGATCGTGAAAAAAATCGGAAAAAATCGGAAAAAAAATCGGAAAAAATCGGGAAAAAATCGTGAAAAAAATCGGAGAAAATCGGGAAAAAAATTCGGAAAAATTCGGGAAAAATCGGAAAAAAAATCGGAAAAAATCGGGAAAAATCGGAAAAAAATCGGGAAAAAAATCGGAGAAAATCGGGAAAAATCGGGAAAAAAATTCGGAAAAATTCGGGAAAAATCGGAAAAAAAATCGGAAAAAATCGGGAAAAATCGGGAAAAAAATCGGAGAAAATCGGAAAAAAAATCGGAAAAAATCGGAAAAAAAATCGGAAAAAATCGGGAAAAAATCGGGAAAAAAATCGGAGAAAATCGGAAAAAATCGGAAAAAAAATCGGAAAAAATCGGGAAAAAATCGGAAAAAAAATCGGAAAAAATCGGGAAAAAATCGGGAAAAAAATCGGAGAAAATCGGGAAAAAAATTCGGAAAAATTCGGGAAAAATCGGAAAAAAAATCGGAAAAAAATAGGAGAAAATCGGAAAAAAAAATCGGAAAAAATCTGAAAAAAAATCGGAAAAAATCGGGAAAAATCGGGAAAAAATCGGGAAAAAATCGGGAAAAAAATCGGGAAAAATCGGGAAAAAATCGGGAAAAAAATCGGGAAAAATCGGAAAAAAAATCGGAAAAAATCGGAGAAAATCGGGAAAAATCGGGAAAAAGATCGTGAAAAAAATCGGAAAAAATCGGGAAAAATCGGGAAAAATCGGAAAAAAATCGGGAAAAAAATCGTGAAAAAAATCGGAAAAATTCGGGAAAAATCGGAAAAAAAATCGGAAAAAAATAGGAGAAAATCGGAAAAAAAATCGGAAAAAATCGGAAAAAATCGGGAAAAAATCGGGAAAAAAATCGGAGAAAATCGGGAAAAAAATTCGGAAAATTTCGGGAAAAATCGGAAAAAAAATCGGAAAAAAATAGGAGAAAATCGGAAAAAAAATCGGAAAAAATCTGAAAAAAAATCGGAAAAAATCGGGAAAAATCGGGAAAAAAATTCGGAAAAATTCGGGAAAAATCGGAAAAAAATCGGAAAAAAAATCGGAAAAAATCGGGAAAAAATCGTGAAAAAAATCGGAGAAAATCGGGAAAAAAATTCGGAAAAATTCGGGAAAAATCGGAAAAAAAATCGGAAAAAATCGGGAAAAATCGGAAAAAATCGGGAAAAAAATCGGAGAAAATCGGGAAAAATCGGGAAAAAAATTCGGAAAAATTCGGGAAAAATCGGAAAAAAAATCGGAAAAAATCGGGAAAAATCGGGAAAAAAATCGGAGAAAATCGGAAAAAAAATCGGAAAAAATCGGAAAAAAAATCGGAAAAAATCGGGAAAAAATCGGGAAAAAAATCGGAGAAAATCGGAAAAAATCGGAAAAAAAATCGGAAAAAATCGGGAAAAAATCGGAAAAAAAATCGGAAAAAATCGGGAAAAAATCGGGAAAAAAATCGGAGAAAATCGGGAAAAAAATTCGGAAAAATTCGGGAAAAATCGGAAAAAAA
>NW_027258152.1:105000-109687 GCF_045791955.1 Oncorhynchus clarkii lewisi | reverse complement strand
ACTGTCTGTCTGTCTGTCTGTCTGTCTGTCTGTTTATAGGCCCTGTCTGTCTATCTATCTATCTGTCTGTCTGTCTATAGGCCTAGTCTGTCTGTCTGTCTGTCTGTCTGTAGGCCTAGTCTGTCTGTCTGTCTGTCTGTCTGTCTGTCTGACGGCCTAGTCTAAACTAACCCAGTCTGTCTGTCTGTGTGTCTCCTGTCCCCAGGTGCCTCCCTATCAGAGCCATGTCACTGGGCAGCAGGGGAAGCAGCAGCAGCAGCGGAGGTAGAGGTGTCAACCTCCCAGTGGAGGTGTGGCGTGTGGTCCTGGCCTACCTCCCCCTCCCAGAGCTGGGCCGTTGCAGCCTGGTGTGCAGGGCCTGGAGAGAGCTGATCCTCTCCCTGGATAACACCCGTTGGAGACAGCTCTGCCTGGGCCTGCCCGAGTGTCCTCGACACCCCAACTGGCCCAGGTACTGAAGTGGAGATGGACGTTCTCTGAACTACGAAAGGTCCTCGTTGACATTCTCTAACCCCCGTGTGTCTGTGTGTCCCCCCCCCCCCCCCCCAGCCGGCCCCACCTGGAGCCCTCGTCCTGGAGAGAAGCCCTGAGGCAGCACGCCATCGCCAGCCGTACCTGGTCCCGTCACGCCCACCCTGAGCTCCAGCCCTCCGCCTGCCTCCACCTGTTCCGCCGGAGGAAGGAGAGGAGGGTGTGGCAGGTGGGGTCGGGGCTGGAGCTGGAGACGCTGAGGGGGGCGTTGGGGGTCGCTGGGTCGTACGACCGGGTGGTACTGCACCCCGGGGTGTATGAGGAGCAGGCAGAGTTGGTGCTGAAGGTGACTTTTTCTGATTGGCTGCTGTTGTCTTGATGATGCAATGTCTAGTTAAAGGTGACTTACTGATTGGCTGACCTTAATGCCTGTTAGTATCTGTTAGTATCTGTCAATATCTGTTAGTATCTGTTAGTATCTGTTAATATCTGTTAGTATCTGTTAGTATCTGTTAGTATCTGTTAATGCCTGTTAGTATCTGTTAGTATCTGTCAATATCTGTTAGTATCTGTTAGTATCTGTTAATATCTGTTAGTATCTGTTAGTATCTGTTAGTATCTGTTAATATCTGTTAATATATTAGTACCTTAATGCCTGTTAGTAGTTGTTAGTGTCTGTTAGTATCTGTTAGTATCTGTTCATATATTAGTACCTTAATGCCTGTTAGTATCTGTTAGTATCTGTTAATATCTGTTAATATCTGTTAATATATTAGTACCTTAATGTCTGTTAGTATCTGTTAATATCTGTTAGTATATGTTACTATCTGTCAATATCTGTTAGTATCTGTTAATATCTGTTAGTATATGTTACTATCTGTTAATATCTGTTAGTATCTGTTAATATCTGTTAGTATATGTTACTATCTGTTAATATCTGTTAGTATCTGTTAATATCTGTTAGTATTTTTTAGTATCATGTATTGTAATAAGATCTGCAATTTGATAAATGAAAATATGGACCTTTGACCCTGCCAGGTGCCTGTGGAGGTGGTGGGGTTAGGGAGGCTGGGGGACGTGGCTCTCCTGGTCAGTCTGGAGCAGCAGTGTCCCACAGCCAGGCTGTCCAACCTGGTCTTCATGCCTGCATGGTTCTCCACCGTTGTATACAAAGTACGTCCAATCAGATCACATTTATAAAACCCTTTTTACAACAGTACATGTGACAGTGCCTCTCCCTCCTCCCTCTCCCTCCTCCCTACCCTCCCTCTCCCTCCTCCCTACCCTCCCTCCTCCCTACCCTCTACCTCCTGCCCTCTACCTCCTCCCTCCCCCTCCTACCCTCTACCTCCTCCCTCCCCCTCCTACCCTCTACCTCCTCCCTCCCCCTCCTACCCTCTACTCCCTCCTGCCCTCCACCTCCTGCCCTCTACCTCCTCCCTCTCCCTCCTACCCTCTACTCCCTCTCCCCCTGCCCTCTACCTCCTCCCTCCACCTCCTACCCTCTACCTCCTCCCTCCCCCTCCTACCCTCTACTCCCTCCTGCCCTCCACCTGCCCTCTACCTCCTCCCTCTACTCCCTCCTGCCCTCCACCTCCTGCCCTCTACATCCTCCTGCCCTCTCCCTCCTACCCTCTACCTCCTCCCTCCTCCTCCTACCCTCTACTCCCTCCTGCCCTCTACCTCCTCCCTCTCCCCCCTGCCCTCTACCCCCCCCCCCCCTCTTACCCTCTACTCCCTCCTGCCCTCTACCTCCTCCCTCTCCCTCCTACCCTCTACTCCCTCCTGCCCTTCACCTCCTGCCCTCTACTCCCTCCTGCCCTCTACTCCCTCCTACCCTCTACTCCCTCCTACCCTCTACCTTCTCCCTCTCCCTCCTACCCTCTACCTCCTCCCTCCCCCTCCTACCCTCTACCTCCTCCCTCCTCCTCCTACCCTCTACTCCCTCCTGCCCTCCTCCTCCTACCCTCTACTCCCTCCTGCCCTCCACCTCCGGCCCTCTACATCCTCCCTCCTCCTCCTACCCTCTACTCCCTCCTACCCTCTACATCCTCCCTCCTCCTCCTACCCTCTACTCCCTCCTGCCCTCCACCTCCTGCCCTCTACATCCTCCCTCCTCCTCCTACCCTCTACTCCCTCCTACCCTCTACATCCTCCCTCCTCCTCCTACCCTCTACTCCCTCCTGCCCTCCACCTCCTACCCTCTACTCCCTCATACCCTCTACCTCCTCCCTCCCCCTCCTACCCTCTACCTCCTCCCTCCCCCTCCTACCCTCTACTCCCTCCTGCCCTCTACATCCTCCCTCCTCCTCCTACCCTCTACTCCCTCCTGCCCTCTACCTCCTCCCTCCCCCTCCTACCCTCTACTCCCTCCTGCACCCCACCTCCTTCCCTCTACATCCTCTTTCCCTCTACATCCTCCTGCCCTCTCCCCTCTCCCTCTACATCCTCCTGCCCTCTCCCCTCTCCCTCTACATCCTCCTGCCCTCTCCCCTCTCCCTCCACCAGACGTCGTCAGGTCATGTCCAGTTGGACAACTGTAATTTCGAGGGAGCTCAGCTGCAGATCCGAGGGCCAGGAACCTGCCACGCCCGCTTCTGCTCATTCTCACAGGGAAGCTCCACCCACTTCCTGGGCGTGGCCCTCAGCCTGTTGGATAGCTGTGATTTCTCAGGAAGTGATTCGGCGTCCGTGACAGTTGAGGGCGCTCCAGCGACGGAGCGGAACTGGGCCTGTAAACACTTGGCCGCTCTGGCCCGAATCACCACATCCTGGACCTCGCCTGGGAGCGGTAGCCCAGCTGGGGACACCTTGGGCGGGCATTCAGGAGCCACACAGCCCCCTGGGGCTACCATCACCCTGGAGGACTGGAGCAAAGGAGAAACGGAGAGCAGGAGGAGAGGAGGAGGAGGAGGGGAGGAAGGAGTGTGTCAGGATACTGTGATTGAGGACGGCTGGAGCGACAGCGCTCCTAGTGACGAGGAAGAGGAGGAGGAGGAGGGAAAAGGAGAGGAAGGTTCAGGACAAGGCAACAACAGTCTCAACTACAGACTGGCCCACAGTCACCACGGTCTCTCTCATCTCCTCAGACCCAACCAGGACGTCTCCCCCGACTTCCCCTCGCTGACCCCTGAAGTCCGAACCCTGACCGAGGAGCTCCAACGCGACCCCGGGGCCCAGGCGCTGATCGAGACGGTGCAGGGGTGCGTGCTGAGGTGCTGCCTGTTTCGGGACGGCAAGGGCGGTGTGCACGTGTGTAACCACGGAAACGCCAGGTTGGAAGGAAACGTGTTCCGGGGGCTGACCTATGCCGTGCGCTGCATCCAGAACGCCACGGTAACCAGATAGGGCTGCCGATCTGATATGATGGGTTGGTTGGTTGGTTGGTTGATTGATTGATTGAAGGGTTGGTTGATTGATTGATGGGTTGATTGATTGATGGGGTGGTTGATAGATTGATTGATGGGTTGATGGGTTGATTGATTGAAGGATTGATTGATTGATGGGTTGATTGATGGGTTGGTTAATTGATTGATGGGTTGGTTGATTGATGGGTTGATTGATTGATGGGTTGGTTGGTTGGTTGGTTGGTTGATTGATGGGTTGATTGGTTGGTTGGTTGAAGGGTTGGTTGGTTGGTTGGTTGGTTGGTTGAAGGGTTGGTTGGTTGAAGGGTTGGTTGGTTGGTTGAAGGGTTGGTTGGTTGAAGGGTTGGTTGGTTGATTGATTGAAGGGTTGATTGATTGGTTGATTGATTGATGGGTTGGTTGGTTGGTTGATTGATGGGTTGGTTGATTGATGGGTTGATTGATTGATGGGGTGGTTGATAGATTGATGGGTTGATTGATTGAAGGGTTGGTTGATTGATTGATTGAAGGGTTGATTGATTGGTTGATTGATTGATGGGTTGGTTGGTTGGTTGATTGATGGGCTGGTTGATTGATGGGTTGATTGATTGATGAGTTGATTGATTGATTGATGGGTTGGTTGGTTGGTTGATTGACGGGTTGATTGATTGATGGGTTGATTGATTGATGGGTTGATTGGTTGGTTGATGGGTTGATTGAAGGGTTGGTTGAAGGGTTGGTTGGTTGGTTGGTTGGTTGATTGATGGGTTGATTGGTTGATTGATGGGTTGGTTGGTTGGTTGATTGACAGGTTGATTGATTGATGGGTTGATTGATTGATGGGTTGATTGATTGATGGGTTGATTGGT